>NC_048408.1:1343159-1348052 GCF_013103735.1 Etheostoma cragini
GTTCTGAAGGCAAAAGGGGGTCCAACCCGTTACTAGCATGGGGTACCTAATAAAGTGGCCGGTGAGTGTAGTCTTCTCTCTTACAGATTGGTGGACATAAAACCCTCCAAAAGTCAGCAAAAAAGTGTTTTAGCCATTATCGAGTTTTGCAGGTCAAGCAAAGCTATGATTGCATTGTTAAAAGCAGGCTGCCAACCAGCTGTTTCACAGTCTGAATTTAAAAAAACTCTCTGCTTCTAGTGGAATTTCCGACTCTCAAAGTTGGCAAATCCTACGAAATTCTGCTTTAAATGGGGTACAGTATTGGTTTGGAGACGGGTCAACATTTATTGTGAATTAATATGTGGGCTGGATCCAAATTTGTGAGGGGCCGGAGTCAGCCAGCGGGACTTCAATTTGACACATAATTTAAAAAGGTCCCATGGCATGAAAGTTTCACTTTGAGGTTTTTTAATGTTGGTATGAGTTCCCCCAGCCTGCCTATGGCCCCCCAGTGGCTAAACATGTTGATAGGTGTGAACCGAGCCCTGGGTATCCTGCTCTGCCTTTGAAAAAATGAAAGATCAGATGGGCACGTCTGCAATATTGCCCCTTATTAGGTCATAAATGGCAAGGTTACCTCCCCTTTCTCTGCTTGCCCAACCAGAGTATTTGGCCCACCCATGGGAGAGAGACATCATGGATTCAAACGAGCAATGTGACAGTTGGTCAGATACAGTATTAGTGGACATCTAACGTCTATATAAAAGAGACTTCAGACACAGTATTAGGGGACCACTAAGGCCTATATAAAAGAGACTTCAGATACAGTATTAGGGGACCACTAAGGTTTATATAAAAGAGGCTTCAGATACAGTATTAGGGACCACTAAGGTCTATATAAAAGAGACTTCAGAGACAGTATTAGGGGACCACTAAGGTATATATAAAAGACACTTCAGACACAGTATTAGGGGACCACTAAGGTCTATATAAAAGAGACTTCAGATACAGAATTAGGGGACCACTAAGGTCTATAAAAAAGAGACTTCAGATACAGTATCAGGGGACCACTAAGGTCTATATAAAAAAGACTTCAGATACAGTATTAGGGGACCACTAAGGTCTATATGAAAGATACTTCAGATACAGAATTAGGGGACCACTAAAGTCTATAGAAAAGAGACTTCAGATACAGTATTAGTGGACCACTAAGGTCTATATAAAAGCAACCAAAGCGCACCATGTCATGGGACGTTTAAAGGGTGCTCTTAAAGCAGCAGGCCACCCTGCCCAAAGAGGCAGCTTCATATCGCTGTGAGATAATGTGTGTGGCATATCTGAGACATACTATGAACAGCTCCTTTTTTGGTGCAGTGCTTTTTCCAAGTGGCGAAATACATGCATACTTACTTGGATTGATTTGAAAAATTCCATCTGATTTATTGTTAAAAAGGGATTAGTAATTTCCACTCCATTAGTAAGCTACAGTAATTGATGAATGGCATCATCACAAGAGATGAGAACTTTCATTCACTTTCATTAAAATCTCATTACATGTCTCTCTCTGAAATAATTCAGTCCGCAGTCCCTGTCTCGGTGTTGATCTGAGTTGCTTAGAGTTTTTCTTATGCGACGGCCTGCCTTATCATAGTCCTTTTAGGAAATTTGTTTCACTTTCTTGCCAAAAGTTAGGTGAGAAGATTGAAACCACTCTTGTGTCTGCTTTCTGAATATGAAGCTGCAGGTTAGGTTTGCTTAGCTTAGCATAAAGGCTGTAAAAAAGAAATGATAATTGCCGTTTCAAAGGGGGATGAAACATGTACATAATTATGTAATTATTCTACCTTAAAATTACAGCTTCACAGGGGCACCCTGGTACCCAGTTGTGAAAGAAGTATTCAGATCCTTCACTTAAGCAAAATTATTAATAATACAGTGTAAACATACCCTGTTACATGTTAAAGTCAGGAATTGATAACGTTACTTAAGTAAAAGAATGTATATATTATCAGAAAAATTTACTAAACGTAGATATGTTCCGATACCAGTATCGGCACTGCCTCCAATACTGCCTAAAATGCTGGTATCGGGAAGTACTGATGTTTATGCACCAATCCGATACCACGTAATAAAGCCCTGAAGAAAATCCATATTAAAGTATAAATATATTTATATTGTTGGGTTGTTTAATTTGGAATAAAACATTGTATTATATAAACTACATGTGTTTTGTGTGCAAATATCTTAATGTGTAAAGTAACTAAAGCTGAATATGAATGTAGTGGAGTAAAAAGTACAATATTTCTAACACACACACATGTACACATATATTTACAAATACATATACTAACATATACATATACCATATGTAAACACAAATATACTGTATATACATATATACATACATACATATATTTATACACATTTGTATGTATGTACATACACATATATACACATATACTGTACATACATTCATACACACATATACACATGCATATATATATATATATATATATATATATATATATATATATATATATATACAGTGGGGTTTGAAAGTTTGGGCACCCCAGATAAAATTGTGTATTAATGTGCATAAAGAAGCCAACAAAAGTTGGATAAATCTCCGAAAGGCATCAAATGACAGACTAGACATTTGTGCAATTTGTCGTAAAAAGTTAGATTTTATTTTCATCATTTACACTTTCAAAATAACAGAAATAAGTAGTCAAATAAATCTGCAGTTAAAATTTGGAGTTAAAGCATTCTGCCTGCCATGCTCTGGCTACGCTGACACAGCACAGACACACTGAAAACTGGCAACTCGTTGGATATGGCCATATGGGTTTGGTAAGTATGTGTTTGATTTAATAAGAGTATATATACATATATGTATATGTATATATATAAATTATATTTTCACTAATACTGCTAAATTACTGACACTACAGCTTTACCTGCTGCACTATTACTATTGTTATGCTTACATCTGCTGATGATCATGCTGGCTACAACCAGGGTGTGATTTTTTTCCTACCTCAAAGTGAAAAATGCTACTTTACCAACAGGCCTATATTATATACCAGAAATAGAAGTATTTTAAACTAAGTAAAGTCAGTCTATAATGCCATAGAACAATAAAATCCAAGAGCCAGCTCCTGCTGATTGTATTTAGCCGCCTAGTGGCTGTGAGCCCGCTAGAGGCACCGCCAGATGTTGGCCCTTTTAGGGGCCATAGTAGTGTGAATGTAATGTAATGTAAATGGACTGTATTTATCTAGCACTTTTTTAGTCTTAAAGGTGCCTAGCCAAATGTATGTCTGAAGATCTACCATGGACTCTTTAACTTGGTTACCTTGGTAACCTTGTTTCAAGCCATTCTAGCGTGGTATAGAAAGCCTGCAAGAAGACGCCATATGATTTGGGCCAGGTCTCAATAATATTCAACAAACTAAGCTTCTTGACTCTGATTGGCTATCAGTATCTTTTACCCAGGGCGAGCTCATGAATAGAAATGAGCTCAGGCAATCTGGTGTCAGACTGACCAGCTGTTGTGATTGGCCTGATTTCTCTGCTTATTTCTTTTCAGTGGCTAGAGCTGACAGAGGACATAGCAGTTCATTTTCATATTCACCACACAACACAAACACACATATGGTCCTAGCATATTTCAAAAAATGCAAGTAAAACAAGGTTCTGTGTGGCAGTGCACCTATATGGACAACTCAAAGCGCATTAACATAGAACAGGAACCATTCACCATTCACACATATTCACACACAAGGTGCCACTTGCTCATCAGATGCACACTTACACACATTTACACTCCGATGGCACAGCATTGGGGGCAACTGTAAGTGTCTTGCCCAAGGACACTTCAATTAGCCAGTTAAAGTGAGTGTCAAGCGGTGATGACTGTTAATATTACTCACTGTTCCATTATCTTTAGTGTGACTATTATTGCTTGCTCTTGGTAGAAGAACTAGAACTGTTCGGTCCTTGTTAATTATAGAGTGTGTTCTAGACCAAATCTATCTGAAAAGTGTCTTGAGATAACTTTTGTAATAAATTGATACTATAAAAAAAACTACATCAAAACGAGTAGTTACATTTAGACACAAAACTAGTTAAGTTTAGACACAAAACAGTTAGTTAAGTTTAGAAACAAAACAGCTAGTTAAGTTTAGACACCAAACGACTAGTTAAGTTTAGAAACAAAACAACGAGTTAAGTGTAGACACCAAACAACTAGTTAAGTTTAGACACAAAACAAATAGTTAGGTTTAGACACAACATGACTAGTTAAGTTTAAATACCAATACAACTAATTACATTTAGACACAAAACAACTTGTTATGTTAGAAATAGAACAGCTAGTTAAGTTTAGAAACTAAAACAAATAGTAACATTGAGACACAATACAACTAGTTACATTTAGACACAAAACAGCTTGTGCAGTTCAGACACAAAACAACTAGTTACATTTAAACAAAAAACATTAGTAAAAATTACATACCCAAAACAGCTTGTTAAGTTTAGACACAAAAAGACTAGCTACAGTAAGACACAAAACAGCTTGTTAAGTTTAGACACAAAACAACTAGTTACATTTAGACACAAAACCACTAGTAAAGTTTAGACAGCAAAACAGCTAGTTAAGTTTAGACACTTAAATGACGAGTTAAGTTTGGACACCAAAAGCACTAGTTAAGTTTGCGACCAGAGATCATGCTTAAACATGCTTGCGGAGCCAGAATAACAGAGTGAATATTTCGGCGTGGTCTTTAAAACATCAGTATACCTCTTTCTAGCGCGTGTATTGAAAGGCAGAGTCTAACCTGTCAGATGTGTTGTTGATGCCTCGAGAGAACAAAGGACGGGACTCAGAGCTTGCTGTAAAGCAGTATTTGT
>NC_048408.1:1348062-1350115 GCF_013103735.1 Etheostoma cragini
TTCAGTGACACTCCCACCGCCGCATAGCCCTGCGCCGAGAATCGATTACCTTTTGCTGGTGTGAATGTACCCTTACTACTTTCACGTTGTCAATTAGTTTTTAAATTGTCATTTCTTAGCTATAAAAAGTATAGATTATATCCGATTTAGATAGGCTGGACCCTAAGACACTTTGCAACAAGGAATCTCTATGTACTAATACTGTCCTGGTTCCCTCCATCCACTATTTTGACACTAGAAAGTGTCTCTGGTTGCTCGGCAGCTGCATTAAGAAGTCCATAAATCCTAGATATCCCCTTTTTACACTGACATGATTGGAAGTTGGTTGAAATTCAAAACTAGCCCCCTGAGTATTCCCTGATGGGCAATATGTGGCCAGTCAAGTTGATAGACAAGGGCACAACACGCCAGATCACTAATGAACAACCCTGCTGCACTTAGGCATAGACACTCACTCACTCATACAAACTCTCATTCTGACACACACACACACACATACACAAACTTCCAGCTTTTATATCACCATGTCATCCGCACTCTAAGTCCTTGATGCGCAGAGTGCAGCAGCTCTGTATCCCAGCAGTCCCTCCCTCCCTCCCTCCCTCTTCCTTGTATGCCTCTAGGCACTGCCTTATTTCCCCCAGAGGAGTAGTGCAACTCCCTGCCAATTCTTCCCAATCCATCAGTGAGTGTTCTGCCCCCGTCAGGCTGACCCAGCGAAGGAGATGCTCTTGCCTCATGTTGAGTTTGGTGTGAGAATGGTAGATTGGCAGGCTGTGTGTTGGCATACCACAGTTACATAAATATACTTTGTAAAATAATCCATCAGTGGAGGATGCTGGAGGATACTGGGGTGGCATTAGCTCGGTCCGTAGGGAGTTGGGTTGGGAACCAGAGGGTCACTGGTTCAAGTCCCCCTATGGACCAAAAAGTAGGGAGTGTATTCCATCCTCTGTACTTTTTGGTCCATACCGAGGCGGTGGCTGGAGAGGTGACACTTCACCTCCTGGGCACTGCCAGGTGATTTTGAGCAAGGCCCCGTATCCCCCCACCCGCTCAGGGCGCTGGTTCGGCTGGCAGCCGTGATGTGCTCAACTTTGTTTGACCACATTTTGAGGTGTGATCTCCTTCTAAATATGTTGTTCTTAACTCAATGTTATTGGGCCATCTTAAGCACTCCTTTAAGTATGACAACACCACTGTGGCCCTACGGTCTGGGTTGTAGTGTATTTTGGAAACGTATTTATAAAGTTTAGTTTCAGTGGGCCCACCTAACATAATTACGTAAACGCAAAGGACGACAAATAAGATAACAAATTGAAGTGCATACAAAATACACTTTGTGGTTGAATACAAGTCAGTTAGACAACAAGTTGATTTAAAAAAAGTTTTAGCTCATGAAATATGATATTATCATACAGACTATGAGACTGTTTTTTCTTGCTAAGATCTGAACTACCTCAAGAATAGAGAGTCAGACTCAGTCAGCACCAGGACAGCTCCCCCCCCCCCCTCTCTCTCTCTAATGTACGCCTCTAAGTTATATGATTTGTTTTAGACCATGAGACTGTTTTGCGCTGCTACGGTTCAGCACCACGGAGAGCTCCTCTCTCTCTCTCTTTCTCTCTCTCTCTCTCTCTCTCAATTCAATTCCTTTTCAAATTGGCATGCATGTCAGGAAAACAATGCTGCCAAAGCAACAAGGCAAATATAATACAATTATAATAAGATTAGATGGTAGATAATTAAGAGAAGACATACAATATACGCAATTCATTGAGTAAACTGCGTAAAATGCATACATTTGAAAATAGCAAAGATCAGAGAAAAAAAGTGTGTGTGCGTGCGTGTGTGTGAGAGAGAGAGTGTGCGTGCGTGTGTGTGAGTGCGTGTGTGTACTATGATTAGGGCCAATAAATAAACAACAGTAATTTAATTTAAAGGGTCAAATGTAAGAAACAAAAAACAAAACTCTCTCTCTCTTTTTTTCTCTCTCTCTCTCTTTCTCGCTCTCTCTCTCTCTCTTTCTCGCTCTCTCTCTCTCTCTCTCTCT
>NC_048408.1:1350215-1379731 GCF_013103735.1 Etheostoma cragini
CCCCCCCCCCCCTCCTGCATATTCTGTTGCTTTTCCCGACTATACTCATTCCACATCACGAGCCGCTGGGTGAACTAACTCCGTGACGCACAGAGCGGAGACTTTTAGCTCTGTCGTGCCGCGGAGTTGTGCTTCAACTGTTAACAGGTGCACAGTGGAAGCTACAGATGCGCACCGGCGCACACTGTTCCCTAAATGCCAGACTTTGTGCAGCGACTGTGAGATGTACTTGGTCGTGACCTTTTGACTCTCCCCAAAGAAATACGCACGAAACCCCCCTTGTTTTGGTCTTCCTTGTGCTGTTTTATCTCTCTTTCTCTCTCTCTGTCTCTGCGTGGTCTGAGTCCGACTGGTGCAGTTTGAGTGTGCTATTCAGATAGTCATGATGTATAGCCTCAGTAGGAAATATTTATGATTTATTTGCACGGAATTTTAGATATGCTAATGCATGATTCATTCCTCCCTGACGTTGCGAGCTTTTTCATCCAAACTAATTGATTGGGGAAGGACAGAGTCGTAAATTATTGCCCAATCTCCAATAAGGCCTTCAATTCTTCAGATTACTGTATGCATTTCTCCTGTGTGGGACATCTTATGCTGCCCCTGGGTCTTGGGGTTCACTGAATACCTTAAAAAAAAATTCAATCAGTTTCACTAACTCTTTTGGACCTTTGTCTTTCAAAAATATGATAGTAAGGGAAGTGTGATACAGTTGTTAAATTAGGAATGCAAAGGTGTCAGCCCTGAATGCATTACAGCAGAGAGTGGGGGGGTTTAGTATTTGGAAGTGGGGACTGTCTTCCATCTGAATTCATCCTAAACAGTGTGCCTCCTTGAAACAATGGGGTCTATAATGACATGGCTCAGGGACCTAATGCTGCACTGGACTGTAGGCGCATGGACATCACATATAGACATAAAGGGTTTTATTTTCTCACTCTAACCACTTCATTTATCAGGTAACACGAATTGTGAACTAGTGCTGGGCAACATATATATATTATATCAATATCGTGATATGAGAGTAGATATTGTCTTAGACTTTGGATATTGTAATATGGCAAAAGTGTTGTCTTTTCCTGGTTCAATTACAGTAAAGTGATGCCATTTTCTTATCTTACCAGGCTGTTGTAACTGTTCTATTATTTGCCCTTACCCACTTAGTCATTATATCCACATAATATATATAATACCTGACATGCAGACCTGACATGCACACCTTTGTATGTCACAACAGAGCTGTTCAGGTCAAAGACAGAGGCAACCTGCTGCCATGACGTGTTCATCCTTAGATCAGCAACTCATTTCACTCTCACTCACCACACACTCACCGCATCCGCAATGGATAAAAAACGCCTGCCCCATCTTACACAAGGGGGCCCTCATAGGAAGAGAATAACGAGACAAAATGAATCAGTCATTTACACAGCTATGTAAGCTCTTAGTGAGCCGATGGGCTCTTCTTTGTGCTTTCACAAGCTCAATTTGTTGTTGTGGCTGTTCCGTTTGCTTTATTCCATCTGAAAAAAAAAAAAATAATACCACATATTCAGCCTTGTCTGAGCTGATTATGACATGGTGCATGAACTTGTTTTCATCCCGCAGTGAAGACTGAGGCAACATGTTTGTGTGCGCGCATATTCCTTCACTGTGTGTGTGTGTGTGTGACCGCGTGAGTGTGTGCTGGATGGATGGAGAGGGCGAGGGAGGTTATGTTGTGCCGCTGCCCCTCAGCATTAAATCTTTATTAATTATCCTGTAGACTGAGGCCTTTATTTAACTCTTTTCTTTTTTTTTTGGGGTAAAAAACAAGGAGATGGGAAATCACGCCTAGCCTTGAGAGCATCCTCAAGAGGAGATCTGCTAGTTAATCTTCATTGGCCGTTGGTGCTTGTTCTGGTGATAAATGGAGTGGTGGGACTGGGAGATTGAGCTTGAAGTCCTCTAACTGAACTGCAGCAGTACTTAAATTAGAGCAAGGGGGGGGGGGTGGTTTGCCAACGGAGTGACTAGCTGGTTAGATGGATGACCAGCGTGGTTCAGCCACGTTAACCTTCCCCGGGCTATTCACAGCCCATTATCCGCTACGCTAATTTTAATCTGACTTTAATAGAGAGAGTAGGGCCGGGTACCAAATTCAATACTTTTAGGCACTGAATGAATCGCCTCCATAGTATCGAAAAATGCCGTGTCATTCAAAACCCAATTTTTTTTTTTTGTGAGTAACATCCAAATAAACTCCCCTAATACTGTATCTGAAGACTTTTTTAAATAGGCCATAGTGGTCCCCTAATACTTTATCTGAAGTCTCTTTCTTATAGGCCATAGTGGTCCCTAATACTGTGTCTGAAGTCTCTTTTATATACCCCTTTGTGGTCCCCTAATACTGTATCTGAAGTCTCTTTTATAAAGGCCATAGTGGTCCCCTAATACTGGTGGTTCTTCTTGTTGCAACAGCAATTGACTGGGGAAATAAGGTGGTTTGAGCATCTGGTATGGATGCCCCTCAGGCACATCCAGCTAGGAGGAGGCTTTGGGGAAGACCCAGGGCTAGGTTGAGGGATTTTATTTCCACCCTGGCCTGGGAATGCCTTTGGATCGCCGCATATTTTACGTGAGAACATCAAACTATAATTCGACAATTCCTGTTTTATAAAGTAGAATACTAATTTTAGGGCAAAATCACCATCACCACACCCACCAGACTTCATTTAAATAATCAGTACTTCATTCATCGTAGAACATAACTCGCCAAACAAACATACATGTTTTAACTTTTAAAAGCGCACCTCTCTCTCTCTCTCTCTCTCTCTCTCTCTGATCTTCTAAGAATGGGGACGCCGTTATCAGCAGAGTGTTGATTGGTCATTCGGCGGTATTCTTACACTGGTTGATCTCTAGTCTCCAACATAACCTGCTCCCGACCAGATTGGGTGTTCAGTATTGGTTATCACGGCGATTAACCCGGTAACAAGTGATCCACCGTCCTGACACAGAAGACCCTGGTTGACTTTGATGTTATATCCGACTATCCGACCCCGGATGAGCAGACGAAGATGGATGAATGGATGGATAACTTATATATATGAGACCATTTGACCTTAGCAATCAAAAAGCTGTTCTTTAATGTCGTTATGTCGTTCTGCTTTTTTCAAAGTATTGGTTCAGGCGCTGTTGACACAACAGAAAAGAAAAAACGAAAATGAATAAAACTAAACTAGTCTTTAGTGACTTGCAGACATTCCACTGACCTTAAACCAATAAACTTATCTCCTAACTGTCCAAGCGTTTAATTCTGCTCAACTAAATGCCAAGAATAAAAACGTAAATGAATCCAAGATGGCTGACTGGTTTCGCTGTTTGGTTGACTGCCTCAAAATCAAGCATACATTCACAACCTCGTTGCTCTAGAGACTTTCTCTCAGTTTTACTCCAGGCAGATTGGTCGGCCATGTCTTGTACTGTGCCTCGTTCTGGGAGGACTTGACGTTGCTGTGAATTCCCTGGGGTGGGAAGGGGAAAGGGTGGGGGGGGGGTCCTCTAAGGCTTGTACACAAGGCTAATGCACTCTCACTGTCTCCCTGTACCTGTCCAACTAGCTGTTGCTTCCTCTGCCACCCTGCCTCTCTTTGTATGCGTCTTCATGTCTCTGCCTCAGGCTTACGCAGGTTATGTTGAAGCCTTAACCTTAGATACTAGCTGAGAATGTTGAGACTGTCATTTATTATATTCACAGGCATAATTCCAATGAAGCATCCCTACAGCAAAGTGGCAAGTTCTTTCCGGAATTCTCTTTGAGGCTGTTGCAATCCCCCCCCACCCTCTTCCATCATGAGCATAATGGTATTGTGACTGACAGCTCGAATACAAAATGGATAGAACTCGCAGTGCCTCTTTCAGTGTGATCTTGAAACATTCATTATAACGGAACCTTGACATTTCCCCCCCCAGCAGTGTCTGTAATTAATGTTTCTATAGGAAAACAATGACCATAATTATTGGCATATTTTGTCGACCGTTCGTACCAGGGTAGGATCTTTTCAGCTGGTCAGCGCCACACTTTCACTCATTGATGTTTTTTTTCCATGTAACTTCGCACATGGCGCTCTCTTTGAAGTCCTTCATCCGTTGGAGACCGGATGGGGGGTAAGAGGAAATTAAGATTGTGCTCCACTTGAGTGGTATTTTATAGTCATGAGACGGGTCAGTCATACCTGGCAAGTCATCAATAGAGCTGTGTGTGTTTGAAATTCCTAAAATCCCTATTGAGGCCCGGAGGAACACATGCAGACTTTCAATAGGAGCATTTCACAGTAAAATTGTCACGCAGCACGGAAAAACACACATGGTGCAGACGATGAGCTGAAGACCAGACAAATGCAATACCAGGGTTTCTCCTGCACTGATTCATTTTTGGTGCTCCCCAAAGAGTCTTCAGCCAGCCCCAAAGAAAAATCACCAGCACCAAAATGACAAAATGAAAACAATTGAGACTAAAAAATAGCAATTCTATCCTCTCTAAATGTGTTACGCAATTTACCGAACAACCATTGAAAAAAGTGGGTCAGAATCTTGATTATTAAAGCTAATCTCAGTTTTATCTCTAGATTCAGTCTGTACCCAACTCTCTTGTTGATTTACTTAAAGGTCCCATGGCCTGAACATTTTACTTTATGAGTTTCTTTTTACATTAGTATGCGTTCCCCTTGCCTGCCCGTGGCCCCCCAGTGGCTAAAAATGGTGATAGGAGTAAACCGAGCCCTGGGTGTCCTGCTCTGCCTTTGAGAAAATGAAAGCTCAGATGGGCCTATCTGGAATCTTGCCCCTTATGAGGTCACAAGGGGACAGGTTACCTCCCCTTTCTCTGCTTTGCCCCTCCAGAGAATTTGGCCCACCCATGGGAGAGAGACATCATGGCTTTCAAACGAGCAAAGTGGCAGTTGGTGAAGGCCACCCCCCAGCCTCCACCTGGCCCCACCCCTCTCTGTCCTCCTCAAAAGCTACAGACTCAGAAATGGCTCATATAAAGAGACTTCAGATACAGTATTAGGGACCACTAAGGTCTATATAAAGAGACTTCAGATACAGTATTAGGGACCACTAAGGTCTATATAAAGAGACTTCAGATACAGTATTAGGGGACCACTAAGGTCTATATAAAGAGACTTCAGATACAGTATTAGGGGACCACTAAGGTCTATATAAAGACACTTCAGATACAGTATTAGGGACCACTAAGGTCTATATAAAGAGACTTCAGATACAGTATTAGGGGACCACTAAGGTCCATATAAAAGAGACTTCCAATACAATATTAGAGGTTTTTATAGACTCAAGCATAAGGTACATTTTTGTTGTACCCAATCGTCAGAAATAACTAGATAACACAGACCCATTGCCTCCACTGTCTGCGGACTCATTCTGAGACAGGTTAAAACCCTGAATACTAACAATTTTTGCAGAATGTGTATCAAAACAGGAGTTGATAAGTGATTCCTGCTTTGAAAGAACATGGTGTCCTGCAAAAAAAAAAAAAAAAAGATAGAATACTTTATCAACCTGCCTGGCTGCTATTTGCATGTCATGGTCGTGCACCATCCATATTGTAGAAAGAGCCCAGAGAGCCAAGGACAGAGCCTTGTGTTGCACTTTCAAACCATGGTCTCTACAGCCTGGGGATATGATTTAAGGGTGTAGGGGCAGGTCTTGTTCCCACTCACTTTCCATCAACCCATCTCACCTCTCTGCCTAAATTACTGATGGTTATACATTATAAAGTTATTTCTGTCCTTCCCTCCTTCAGCTACCCTGGTGGCCATCTTCTCTGAAAACCCAGAGAATATCGAAAATAATGGAACCCTTCCAGCACGCTTTTTCTCCCTTATCCCTTGATCTCTTCTCCTTCCTCTAATTAGTGTCTACAAATGTGTTGCCCGTCTTTATCTTTTTTGCATTGGAAGTATAATGTTGTGGCAAGAAGCCATGTGCCACAAAACATTAATAGAGAATGCGTACTGACTGACAGTCGGGGTTGGGTTGAGGCTCACTCCTGACCTCCTTATTTCATGCAGTGTGTTTTTTAAAAGCATGCTATGTCACTTAATGCTATCACTGTATGCCTAAGCTTTCACATTCTGTGTCGGATGAGTCACATAATGTTTAGGAAGGTCGTAACATGTAGTGCAGATGTTAACCCTGCAGAATGAAAAAAGCAGCGCTTGATTACAAAGGTTTTGTTTGTTGGAAGCAATACAGCTAACCACATCCATTGAAATGGAAGCCAGAAAAATAAAGCAAAATAAAGCACAGAATATCACACTAACACATACTGCTGTCAAAAAGATCAAACCCTTATGACTGCACTCCAAAAAATCTGTCTCTTTCCTTCTACCTGAAGTGAACTAGGTCAGCACAATTTCAGATTGCATTTTATAAGGCCTCTTAAAGGTCAGCGGATGCACTTAAAAGTGTCACAGAATATTAAAAGCCTCCTTAGCGCTCGGCGCGGAAGCACTGCCACATTAAGGAAGCCATTCAGGAAGCCATCCAATCAGGATGCACTGCATCGGCACAACAGCCGATCCTGGATCACATCAAGCCGCTGAAACCTGGGAGCACGTGCTCGGTAGGAACCCAGCCAGTCGGACGAGGAGCTTGAAGGCTGCCTTCGCCTAACCTAATGGCCTCATTATGTGTCCCGTATGATTGCCATGCCATATGATTGTCGGCCGAGGCGCTGAGCCACCTCGCTACAACTTCACAGAGTTGAGTATAATCACACGCTTGGCCGCTGATCCTGTGCGCCAGTACAAGGGTGCTGACATCATCTGGGAGTGTGAGGCACAGAGATGTGTGTGAAAGGATACGCGTGTTAATTACATTGGTACACCCCAGTGTCAGATTTCATTTAGTTTCATTTCTATTCTATTAAATGCCATTTTTTTCCTCTCTCTCTCATCTGGGTTAGCACAGGGAATGTGGGCGCCCACCTACCAGGGCGTGATTTAGTTGGAACACCTATGGATTGATTTTTACAGAACATCAGGATTTGTAGTTTGAGACTTCCGAGTCCCTTAAGGCTCAGCGCATCTTGACCTTTTCCACGTTATGTTTTTCGGAGCCGAGTGCGATGCCCTGTAATGCTGATGTCCCTTGCCATTTCCCAAACACGGACAAGCCGGGGAGAGCGGCCAAGCGATGAGCACGTAATAATGTCAGACCACAGCGAAGCGGCGGACCGCACGCTGTGTTTCTCCCTCTCTGCCTTCTATTTGCTTTTCTTCTCTCTTCCCCTCTGCCCCCCTTGCCATGCATTGGTAAGTCTTCACTTACAGACAGCGGTGGAATGTAACTTTCACTCAAGTATTGTACTTAAGTACAAATGTCAAGGTACTTGTGCTATATTTAGTCTTTTCATACCACTTACTACTTCTACTCCGCTACATTTCAGAGAGAAATATTGTTCTTTTTACTCAGCTACATTAATCTGGCAGCTTTAGTTCCTTTAAAATTAAGAAGTTTGCACGCAAAACACATTAAATGAAACTACCCAACAATATACGTACAGACCTCTAGTCCAGCTGAAATGATCAGACCATTAAACACACAGCTGTTTGGATCATCTCCCAAATGGGACTTTTTTCTGCATCAAGTACTTTTCTCTCATGATACTTCTCATGATCATTTTAATTAAGTAATGTTTTCAATGCAGGACTTTTACTTGCAAAACAGTGTAGTAATAGTACTTTAGCAAAGGATCTAAATACTTCTTCCACAGCTGAAAGGAAATGCAAAGTTACTGATGTACTTGCCTCATTGCTGTATGTAATACAGAAACATATTTGTTATTATTCAATCGCCATTTTAGCAAATTCGCAATATGGACAGGTAGGGCTGCACAGTACATTGTTTTTTTTTTTATTGTCTTGCCCAACATATACAGTACATTGCGAAAGGCTGTGACGTATCCTGATAGACACAGATTTTTTTGGTAGTTGAAAGAAAATATCAGTAAAAACCTTAACCATAAAAGCCACATGATTTTCTTTTATTTGCTTTAAATTCAACAAGCACTTTGTGGTGTTGTAGAAGAATACTGAAAGCAGCAGAAATGCAGAACTGAGTACACGTTAATCTCTGTTTAGGTATCGTGATTAATATAGTTATCGCGATAGTCAACAACATTATCGCGTCTCTTCCTCATATCATGCAGCCTTATGGACTAGTGCAATATCCAAATAGAAGGCGTGGCGCAGTAATTGTCAAAAGCTAAATATGTGTCAGACCTGAGTGAAGTATTGTGTTGCTGCAGAGACGTCCCGGCCTACAAATCCTACACGACTAAAGAAACATTCTTTGTTTGGTACAAATCCTTGCCAAAAATCAGACTTTCAGATTTTTTTATTTGAATGTTTTTCTATGATAATGAGAACAATGATACTACTACTTCCATTGTGGTCACAGATACACAAAATATCCATCACTCAGAGACGTACTTGTTCTCATGCAAACAAGCAGACTCAAAGTCGCACTCTTGCACACGCGCACACACACACACACACACAGACACACGCACACCCTCGATCATTCTCAGTATCGCTTCTCACTTTCGGCCGGAGTGAATGGTGTTGTGCCTGTGGGAGGTTGTCACTGATGGAGACTAATGTTGACACATAACACCCCAGGACCTGCAGTCAATTAACACATTGTCTAATTAAAGTGATCTAGTGGTTTATCTATGAGAGATTGAAAGTGGCTGTAAAATGGGGCCACGCTGCATTAACTTCACAATCAGGTCTGCTGCTTTATTTCTATTTGGATTTTAATGGTAATAACCTGCTTAAACATCACCCCATTACCAAACAGACTGTGTGAGCATCCTTCATTGATGGCGGCGGGCTTTTCTATTTCCTGGTAATACCCTTCTCGAGCTCCTAAAGCAGTCCGACGGTCGCCGTACGTGACTGAACATCTGACCGTTCGTAGTATGTGGCGTGGAACTCGGCTTGTAAAGTGCCCTTTAAATAAATAATCCCACAGCCAGCTGTAAGTCCCCCCCCCCCTTGAGCTTTGTGCTTCCTTTCATTGAATGAAAACAACATTGCATTCCCATCAACACTTAGTAATCTTTTTTACTCATCCTCCATGCTTATAAAATTTGAATGATGCCGTATACAGTTGTATGAATTGCTTGACAGGTACAGTGCTAATATAAGCCTTACGAAGGAGAGGGTGAGTGGTCATGGATATCAATTAATTATTATTCCCCATGCTCTTTTATAGGTGTTTTCTGTGAGGAGGGAGTTTCCACTGGAACAGAATGTCCAGTGCTCTCACATAATCCTGTACAGAGTAAGATAGGCCGAGGTAAAGGGATTGCTAACAATCCTTTTAGTTACTCAGTGAAAAGAGGTGACACTAACACCGGCCTTTAAGTTATTACATGACTGTTGCATCCCAGCAGTTTCTATTTTTCTGTCTTTAGGAAACTATGTGCCCAATGGTATTTAAGGTATGACTGCATTTCTGGATTCTGGAAACTAACCTAACTGTGTCCATGTTCAGACACTGTTTGTGGCTATTGGCCATATCCAGACACCTCTGGTCTGGCGCTGTTCCCAGTCTTTTCCCCTTGCTTTTCCTGGTTGATCGCCCCCGAAGTGCAAATAGAAGTAATTTATTCACATCTAAGAATCTATATGTGAATATTCATGCACACTACCGGTCAAAAGTTTGGGGTCACTTACAAATGTCCATACCACTCCATTATAGACAGAATACCAGCTGATCTGAGTGGGGGGCTGATCTTTAATGCAGTATCTACATTGCCCGTTATTAGCAACCACTAAGCCAAGGATCCAAAGGCTCATTATGTTCCCTGATCTGATATCAATTTAAAAAACTTACTGAGAAAACATTGGAGTACCCTTTTGCAATCATGTAAGTACATAATGTAAACTGATAATTGCTGCCCTGGTTAAAAAAAACTCTCGGCTGGTATTCTGACTATAATGGAAAGCAAAGTGACCCCAAAGTTTCGACCAGTAGTGCATGTTCATGGACATTTACATGTCTAATTAGTATATGAAAGTGACTTTGATGAACAGTGACAGCAAGAACTCTTGGCCGATGCTCAGGTGACGGTGGATGAAGCTTAAAAATAAAGCTTAAAGATAAAGGTCTTTTCTTCACGGTGCTGTAGACCTACTGTAGATTACTGAGACTTTTTGGGTGTTGCACCGAAATCTGTGACCCGTCAGAATGTGTTACCGTAGCGCTGTCCACCTGCCAAAAACATTCTGTGACTTCACAGGAAATATCCGATCCAAGCAGAGGCGTTAAAAAAAAAAATATATATTTTAAAAGTAGCGTTCTTTTCCACTGTTGGTCTCGTTTGCTGTTTCAGGTCACTTATGATCATCAGATGGAACATTACAGTTTCAGAAACATTTAAAAGTGTTATATAGATATCCACTTGGAGGAGCTTGTACTGCATAATTTGGAGGTTTTGAAGTATGCCATTTCATTGCGAAGAACAGAAGTATTATGAGTGAGTTTTTACAGCGGGGAGATAAGATAATATGAGTACGAACAAGGGTAGCACACGGCTAATTTAGAGGTATTACCTTCCCTTTTGCCGACAAATTTGAAGACAAATCTAAAGTAAATGGTGAAAATGATACCCTGTTAAAAAAAGTAAGTTAGCCTCGAGTTTTACACCGTTACATGTACTGGAAACATTACTCAATCATTAATATTCCATTAGCAAAAAAGTGTTGGAGCATGGACACGTACAGTTAGACAGCCTGACACTTGTGTTGGTCAAGGGCTAAGATGTGTGAATGGGTGGGAGAAGTGTGCACCTGTCCATACAGCATGTCTGTAAGCATAAAACCATACTGTATGTGTTCTATGTGGGTTGCTGCTAATAGATGTGAGCTGCCACAAAAATAAAAAATAAAATAATGAGGCGCAAGGAATTAGGAGTCATCGCCAGAGCTTGAGTTCAAAAGGTTTGCTCCCTTATTCGTTGCCCCAGTGGGGGATTTGTTAGCAGCGACTAAATAAAAGTTAGAATCCAACACTATAGCTAAAACCGCAGCATATACTGTAGATATATAATCAAAAACAGCATACCCATAATGAAAAATAAAGCTCAGAGGTCGCCTGTACTTTACGTCACAGTAAGTACTTACTATAAGTTTTACTTGCATCTTTATAAATACTATTTCAGTAGGTTGTACATTTTTATTCACCATTGTACATTTTTTTATCTTTCTTTCTGAATAGTTGTTCTTGTATACTATCCTATTTATTATTTCTTGCATATTCTGTAGGGTTTGGGTAAAAAAATCGATACAGCGTAGTATCGCGATATGTTCATTGGAAATACTGTATCGATACACAGGCGCCAAGTATCCATCTTTTATTATTTATGTCAGTTTGTTTGCTTGACAATCCCATTTTGCAGCAATAAAATTGAAGTGAGAAAAATGCATCTTTTTAGATAAAACAGATGTTGACAAACTTTCTTTTTGGGCACATCATTTGAAATTGGGAAAAATTAGAAGTTGGAAAAAAGATAAGAAATTGCAGAATATTGCAATATGTTTATCGTATTGTGGCATAAGTATTGTGATGGTATCTTATCGGGAGGCAACTGGTGATTCCCACCCCTAATTTTCTGTATGTGTGCTGTTTGTCTTACATTTTGCTGCTGCTGCACTGAAATGCCCCAATTTGGGTTTAATAAAGTCCATATAACCTAATATAACCTTGCACCGCTAACTTATCTGCCTTTTTCCCGCTGCTGTAATAAAGTCACCCCCCAAGTGGCCTCACTTTAACCGTCACTGCTCGTTTTCCCACCTCCTCTGTTTGTTCTCCCATTTTCATCACGGCGTCGTGAGTCGAGCTTGTACCCAATACAAGCAGTAATGTTGAGTAATGAGTGGTAACAGGCGTGTAACTAAATAAATACCTTGAGTCGGACACTTTTTTACGCGCTCCAGCTTGTGAGCCTCTTTTTGGCTGCGTCAACACCCAGGTGATTTTCCGCAGCGTGGCTTGTCGTGCTGAGAGCAGCACATAAAAGGCAGCATCAACAAGGGCTTGTTCTTCTCTTTTATGTTACACTTTTTTGGAGTGGTTGTAATGAAGCTTCTTGCATATTCACTTACACTGCTGTGTCATCCGTTGATCTGAAGTGCATTCAGTTATCCCAAAAACTATGCGCCCCACTAACACCAATGTATTACCACTTTTACACTTCTTCTTTTTACATTAAATTAAACATACTTTTAGGGGTAAAAAAGCAAAAAATAGGAATGATATAGACTTAAATATGTTGAGTGTATAATCACAGACACAGACATTCTAAATCCCGATAATTCTCCGTGAAGGTAGCCACAGTGCTGCCCCAGTCCTGTCATAGAGAGACAGATAATGGGCCTTTTTACGATCAATGGAGCTCAGTATCATTCCCGGTGTGTCATATGCCTTCAGGCCACAGTGAAAATGAGGCAACCAGTTCAGCCAAAGTGAGACATTTTTGGGTGCTGTATTTTCTTGTGGTTGAAGGAGAGTTTAAACTCGCATTGATTGACATTTTTCACATCAACACTGAATCCAGTGACTATAATGTAATGAAGGTTAGCTGTATTAACCTGACCAGCCAGATGCTTTGACGTCATTGGAAACTGAAAAAAATGGCAGGCAAAAAATACCTGATGAACCATCTGTCTCTCATGTCCGCCATTGTTGTTTTGAACAACCTGATTGGTAGGTGGTAGTTTAAACCCAGACGCTTTACTTTGAAGGCTGACAAGATGGATGTTTGTGTCATATGTGATCCCGCAAGAATCCAGCCGCCGCGCCAGGTAACAGCTGTAGGGCTGTCATGGTGAATTAGCCAACATCTATTCTATATGCACGATGTTTGGCTTTCTGTATTGCTCAGGTGCTGCCGGCAATTCCGCCGGATGTCCGTTTCCTTCCTTTTTCCTTGGATTTCTGAAGACTATTGTTACTTGGTCCTCAGATCTCTGCAGGGTAAATCCAGACAGCTAGCTAGACTATCTATCAGCGTTTTCTGTTGACGACTAAAACTAGTTCTGAACGTAGACGTTTCACTAAAACAAGCTCCTTTCTAAGGTTATTTTGCAGTGGTTCCGTACGGGGCTTAACACCGCAAAAGAGGATTTTGATGTGACTTTTGAGCCATAATCACGCACGGCAGATTGGCGTTGTTATAGAATGTGCAACGAGCATCAGACAGTTGTAAAATAACTACAGAACCCTGCATGCTGATGTGGCATTGACTTTCTCCCGCACATCACCAGGCATTATTAAGTCAAGTAAGTCAAATTTATTGTCAATTCTCTCAAAATATGTGCCAGACACACAAAGGAAACAAAAGTATATTTTTCCCCAACACACGGTGCAATTACTCTAAAATATGAACAACATATTTACAGTACAATACATTTCAATCAAATCAAACTGCAAAGGTAAGACAAACCCAAACAGTAGTGAAAACTAAAGAAATTAGAAATTGTTGGCTCAGTAATTTCATCCCCACACATACAATGTATCATGGATTATAGTGCTCAGATAGAGGTCTTAAATATTTCCATATTTCAATAGTTCTAAGTGTCACAAAGTCAAACAAGCATGGTTAAGCATAGAATATATATATACATATACATCAATGGCTATAATGTAATGGACATTTATCAATAATGTTAAAAAGTCCAGCACTATAGCTCTGAAACATCTCTGTGTATAACTCCCACAGGGTGTTCTTTCTGATCCCACCCTGTACCCAAGTCCCCACAGGTGTGACAAGGGGACCTTGCCACGTGCATGTATGAGCTTTTGAGCGTGTGGAGAGTGTGCACGTGCGGGCTGGAAGATCTGCCCGGGGACGGGAGTGAGAAAGAAGATAGAAAACATGAAGGACATGTTCAGACGGAGTTCATATTGGACAAGATACTTTGAAACTTTGTCATTTTGTGAACTTAGATGTTGGACTTTCAGTAAACTTTGTCCTTCAAATTAGCCCTTGTGTTCTGACAAACTTAAGTCAAATTAATCAATAAATTGGTGTCATATATGACAGGCCTTAGTGTCTTATTTTGACTTAATGCATTACCTTATCTGTGATCCAGACTCTGTGTAAATCTACAGTATGTAATCTGTCGAGTATAAATTCCACCGCAAACCACATTTCTCCAAACTCAGAGGTTGTGTGCTAATATTAGTCCGATGTGAATCGGCATCTCATGGATTCGGGGGTGGTATTGGCTGAGTTGGCAATTATAAATGAATGTTTTTAGAGCCTTGACATCATATGTGGTGGTTATTTGATGTCCGTAATCACATAAGTTGCCAGTTTTATATTTGCATGAGTCTCACGGCCAATGTGCAAGAGTATTGCTGAGTTAGCATGTTGCCGCTTGCCAAGCTAACCTAACACTAGATCTAGCTCCATTTAGCTTCCCGGTACATGCCCATCCACAATGGCATTTCCTTTTTCCTTTTCTTTTTTTTTCACCCCATGAGGCACAAATGGCTCCCAGTGACTCACAAAGCATGTTAGGGATAGTAGCCATATGCCGACGCCTTTTTAATTATCACACATTATCCCAGAGCTGTCACAATATGATAGCAGCAGCGTTAGCTTAGGCTTGACCTTTTCATCCGGGAGATGAGCACAATCACAACAGAAAAAATAAACAGAACCTGTAAAATGCCAACAACGGTGAGATCATCTATGTACTGGAAACACCTTCCCGCCACACACACACACACACACACACACACACACACAGCGGTAATCAACAGACTACACACCATGTCCCAGACCAAACATGACACATTTACCTCAGTTCATCACGTCTAGGCCTTTACTACAACAATGCCTGTGTAGTTTTGGTTGACCACAGTGCTCCTTTTAACAATGAATATGTCATTGTGTAATCTTCTAAAAGTAAGTCATTTATATAAAATTTGATGAATTATGAATAATGCCCCCATTTTCAGAGTGTGGTCTGCCCAGACTCTGGTGGTATCAATTATGTTAAAGGGGATGGATCTCATTCCAGTCCCTGTCTGATTTTAAACAAGTCAGCGTGAAGACATAATGGAAGAAAAATGAGACCACTCAAATTGAATCAATGATTTGTTGCATGCAGAGTGCTCTGTAGCAACTTCATTTTACACATTCTATTCCTTGTGGTGTGTTGAATTTTAACTTATGCTGCTGTGTGTTGTGTGCTTGTAGCTCTGGAGTGAGCCATTATATTCAGTATATGTATGTTGAAACCAGAAAATGAGTGAAATCGGATTTCACTCATTTAGCTGGCTTTTTATGTTGGCGTTCTAACCACTGGTGGACTCATGAGGACTATGGTTACCTGCTCCTCAGATCTCTGCAGGGTAAATCCAGACAGCTAGCTAGACTATCTGTCCAATTGGAGTTTTCTGTTGACGACTAAAACTACTTTTAAAAGTACACGTGTTCCACCAAAAGAAGCTCCGGTTACACTTTTCCTCTACATCTACATAACAGTGACACGACACTGTCATGAACGTATCACAATGGTTTATGACTTGTTTATAATGTTTTCTGACATAATGCTCATAAAGTAAATTTCATTTGGTTTTGTCATGACAAATTATGGTTATTGTTAGGGTTAGGGTTCCTGCGTCATGACAGTGTCATGTCACTCTTGTGCAGAAAATGTCAAGTAAAGTGCAATCAAAGTTTCTCCCCGACTATTTTGCAAAAGGCACTTCTTCTTTTCAACAGCGCTGGCGATTCGGATTGGTTTAGAGAAATTCCAATAAACCAGAGCATGTTTTTCTCCCATCCAAGAATGCTAGGTGGAATAGACAGACCCTCCTACAGTGCACTTTGGAGTAAAGTCTAGCAAAGAGAGTATTAGTGGGCTAACCTTATCAGTTCAACTAACAGAAGCCAGAAATCTTGTATGTAGCTCCATATTTCGCAATTACATTTGTTTTCCATGAATAAATGCCATTGGTCACCCTTTACCTTGGTCTGTACAGTACATACAAGGTTTTTACTAGACAGCGACGATGCTATTAATCTACATGATAACTGATGAGTTATTAAAGCAACTGACCTGGTTGTTTCCTCGCTCGTAGAGTTTATCATTCAAAGACGATATGCCACTGATAAGTGCTGGGAATGCAGATAGGAAAGTGGAGGCTGTGTATGATTATTATTAACATTCGCTGAGGTAGGGCCACCAGTGAAGGCATCGCTTCATCATCCAGCCCGGAGCGATGGATGATGGGAATGGGGGGCTGAGGAAAACTAGGCCTTGTTGGGTAACCCACAGAGTAAGCATGCATCTGTGAAGAAACCCAGCCCAGGTAATTATCACGTCGCGCCACTTAGATACAAATGAACGTGCTTTTTCACAGCGGAGAGCAGTTTAATCAAGTGTGTTTGTGTGCGTCTGTGTGGTGTGTGTGTTTGTCCTCGGCCTCTTCCTGTAGGCTTTCTGTTTTTTTTTTGCGTGCCTCTTAGCACTTCAGCCCACCACATTTCCTAAAAGAGAGCATAACATTCCACTCAGTTGGCCGTATTAATGCGAAAGTGACTGTTTTGTGTGTTCTCGTCAAACAACTGTTCCTCTCCGTCTGCCGCTGTGTTTCCCACCGGCAGCCTGGCACGCCATCCAGCCTGTAGCGAAGGATGCTGACTCTTCCTGTCATTCCTGTGGTCCCACATTTGCCGGCTGCTTGCCTGACTGCCTGCCGGCTGGTCCTTAGGCAGTGCCTTTGTCCATCACTAGAGGGAGTGGGTAGCCTAAAGAATAATGAAGTGCAATATGAGCCCTGGGACAGCAGGACAGAGAGGGGGAAATAGAGCGAGAGGGAGAGATCACTGATTATTCATTAGCCTTACTTATGAGCTGTACCCACACTGTGCCCTGTACAGCTTCAACGCACATGGATACGAAATAATGAATATGCTACATGTTATATGTAGAGTGAACCTGGTTGGGTGCAACTGAAAAAAATACTGCAAAGTCCAATGTCAAATCAGAAAGATTCTGCGCATGTGATTGAAATGAATAGATGGTTTCTGCACATCTGTGCGTTTGTGTGTGATGAGAGAAGGCAGTGGGGAGGCACACAGAGTCAGATAGATGGATGGGAACATGACAGCAGCAGACACACTGAGTGATGAAGAGACGCTCTCTCTCGGACTCTCACAAAGCAGCGAGCTCGGCGCATGCTAAATATTACAGCGCGTCTCCTGCAGCCTCTGGAGTCTGCTCGCTCCTCTGTTCCTCAGAAGTCGAGCAGAGGAAGGCCCGGCTCGTCTCTCCCAGCTGCAGCCGGAGCCCTGTCTGCTGCCCTTTCACAGCTCACTTGCCACACATGGAAATGTTTATGCGGCCCTAATTGAATTTAGAGCTACATGCTTTACCAGATAGAAAAGCATTTGGAGAGCAGGCTGCTACAAGAGAGATAATCCGGCTAGTAAGGATTGTTCACTTCTGCAGCCTATCACCGCATTTAAGAAGCTTTAGTTTTAGCCGTTACTGGTAGATCAAATGTAGCATATGCGGAAAAAGCGTGTTGGGGGGCGGTCATGTGCAGAAACTGCGTGGAGTGCCATGTATCGGGCTCACAGTCACATTTTCTCATTTATTGCCTGTTAGATGAAATTTTCGCCCATGGCATTTAGGTAGAGCCAAGTCACAGGGTGGCATCTAATTCCATTGTATCATTTCATATATTTTCAGCTAACATTGTTTGTTATTGCCCTGCTGGTAGTTACTAAGTGGGTTAGTCTGTCTGTCTGTCCGTCCAAGCCTTTGGTCCTGGGCATCTCTACAGATAGACGTCCAATTTGGTATGGACTACAATGGAATAAGCCGAGGTAGGAAAAAAATCTCTGGTTGCTCTTGACAGAGGATGCTTTGTAATGAATTCTTGACACGTGGACCTTTCCTGTAGTATCAGCCCAACATTTATACAAGAAATCTAACTGGCAGATTGCCAGGAACCTTTCTGTGCACATTAGATAAGATAAGATATACTGTAATGTCCCCATAGGGAACTTTGTTCTGGAGTTCTACAGGAGAAAAAGTCAAGCACACTGCATAGTAAAACATTTTGACAACAAATAGCTTATTGGAAGAGTTTGCACCTACACATACACACCTTTGGACATAATGCACAAACCCCCATGGCTAACACTTTAGCTGGAGTGAATCTTTATAGACATAGGCAGCAATGGATGTTTATAGCAGTTCAGCCTGCTCTGGGGGACCCTGAATTTTCAGAGGGTAGGAGATGGAGCTCTGGGTAGAGAAAGCGAGCTGGATCAGACACTTTTTTCTGTGCCCGTCTGATAATAGACTGCTCATAGCTTGTTTGGAGGAACACATATTTTTAATCCAACCATTTCCATAGCTGTTATCCGCATAGTCATTCCCATAGGATATAGCATAGCTTAAAGGGGCTGTGCTCTACATTACATCACAACATTAGATTACATCTACAACATTAATACAGCAGTTAACTATTATTCATGTAAGATATATAGAGTATTCGCATCCTGAGCTGTCTGTATTGTAATCTCAGTTTCTCTTTTCTTTGTTTTAGACAAATATGAAATCCCGTCCTGAATGCCACTCCGCTACAGGGTATGGATGAAGCATTTGAGCTTGAAGGGTTACGGTTAGGATAGCCGATTGGTCCGGGGATAGGACCTGTATAAACGGGGTTAGGTTACCTTATGGGAGGTGATCCACAAAAGCCCATATGTTCAGAACAATGACAGAGAATTAGGCCGTGGGTGAGTACATACAGCAGTCAAACAGGAGAAGAAGTTCTGCTGGGATGGCGTCCTTGGCCAGTCCAGGGCCCCAGATGTAGACTGTACCACTTGACTGTCTCTGGGCTGTTTTATTTTAAGATCTTCGTGCTTTGCTTTCTGTCACATGAGTGACAGGAAAGGAGAAGATGATGCGGTGGAGGTTGCATTTGACATTCCAACGCATACAATGATGAATCTGTTGTTTTATTGCAGCAATGAGTTCATGATAGATTGTAGATATGTTGCTGCGGGGAAGGTTACATACTGTGTGCAGAGTGTTTCGGATTAGTTCCTGTGATGTCAACATGCAATTGTGCTGGATTTTGTGTAAAAAGGGATTATTTGATATGACACATAAAATGTATCATATTGTCATATTTTGCATACTTTGTGCCATGGTTCAACAGAAGCCTTCCGATGTATCCCTGTGATATTACTTGTCATGTCATCGCCATGCCAACCAAGACACACACGAGTCACCCCTTCACCTTCAGGCGGCGGAGTTGTCAACACACGTTCAAAGGTCACACTGTGATGGGCGCCCAGTGAATTGAAGTGCTAAAATAAAGGGGGGGGGGGCGACAGGTGATGGGTCAAACCAATCTGTGACACAAAGAGGGGGGGTTCAAAAGGGAAACTAACACATTCTCACTACCAACTCGTCAAGTGCTGACGCTTGGTCAGGACCCTTGGCGCCACTTTTTGACGCCCTGGCTCTGGGGGCTCTTCAGCAAGGCAAGGCAGCAGTATTTGGGTAGCTCATTTCAGCAACAAGGCAATCCAAATAGCCAAAATTCCAAAATTAAAGAGCAGCTAAAAACACCTCAAAACCTCTGTTAAAGGTGTACCCCCCCCCCTGATGCAGCAGCCGCATGTTCGACTCCAACCTGCAACCCTTTGCTGCATGTCATACCTCCTCTTTCTCCCCTTTAAGATTTCAGCTGTCCTGTCAAAATGAAGGCGTTAAATGCCCAAAAAATGAAATTTAAAAATTGGATTTCTCAAAGGGACGTTGACCCCAGTCTTCTGGGTGAAAGTCCTGTTTCTAACACAGACAGCCACTGATCAGCTGTCAGTGTGTTGACGAGTTGGGAATGAGAACAGCTTGGTATAAAAGATTTGGTATGTTTGTACAAGCACTGCAACCTAGTTGTGCGTGAAAAATGTAAAATGTAAATTAAAATCTTCCCTGTTATTCCGCTTGGTAATAGAGCAATTTCCAATCTCAGTACAGTTCACGTGCAATTTTATTCTTCCCAGTGATGGTAATAGACTCACATGCACTGAATTAGTGCAACACATCCACAAGAGACCAAATGAGGATGCCAAAGCAGGTACACATTTTAGCACTTTAGTCAAATTAGCAGTTTCCTATCCATAATTTTTTGGTAATGGCAGTTTTGGTTCAGCATTCAATGAATGTTTTCACACCTGCGAGTTAATAAACATGCACACACCAAAAACAAATTCAGCCGTAGTTCATTTCCCCTATCATTGCATTTTAAAGAGGCTTAAACCATAACAGACTATAAATTCCAGCTTGAGTCTGCAGCATGGGGTAGGCCTAAGGAATCCATTTTTCAACAAATCTGAATATACGAGAGTCCAGGGAGTATCATTTTTTTTTGCTCTGCTGCATTGAGCCATCATGGAGTGGGTAATTCAGCCGGGTGGAAAGTTTTCAATCAGGAGACAGACAAAGAGCGTGCCAACATGCCAAGCTCCCACTCATACTCAAACCTTAGATGCAATATCGAGATGAGATTACAGATAATTACAGCAGGAGCATGACTGGAAGCACTCTGAAAGAGGCAATGGATGTAGGAATATCTTGTGAGTCTTATCCACAGTATATTGGTTCCACAATCGACTCCATCTTTTTTATGTGAAGGTTTTCCATTTCGCTGTAATATGTGTGTCCAACATAGTTTTGCTGCAAGACTTTGTGTAGGTGTGTGTGCATTTGTACGAGTGCTCGGCGTAAAAAACAAGCTCACAGTTTCTGTTATAGAGAGTGACATGCAGTGTGGGTGGATGCACAGTTCGGACCAAATATGCTCCTCAGGCTCTGATGCGCATGGTGGGGGCTGGAACCGAAATTACTAAGAGAACCCACTCGTTTTTCTGCACTCCCTCCGGGGCTGCCACTGTAGTAGGAAACTTGCGTTGCAGTAGGATAGAGCTGAGAGAGTACTCTGAAAATGTGAAAATGTGGTGCTATCGCTGCACTGGCTTTGGTGTGAATGACCAGTGTTAAGATGTCACCTTTTCAGGCCAGTTAGCAGCAGACAGAGCTTGGACAGGTGTTAACAGTGCCGGGATCACTGGGAAATATTACAAATATAAAGCATGTTGGAGTAATAGTAGCTCACTCATCGCATAGACATACGCAAGCCAATAATGGATTACAGTGCTCGGATAGTAAATACTTCCATTTTTCAACAGTTCTAAGTGTCACTAAGTCAAACAATCCGATCATGATTGTTTTGTGGTGCCAATCCTATGTGCGAGAGTGAGGAAAGTCTCGGAAGTGACAAAAAGCAAGGTTTTAGTTCACAACGTTCTAAAAGTTCAATGAGACAGACAATAAAAATAATACTTAAAATAACTTTTATTTATATAGCACCTTTCATGAAACACAAGGACGCGTTAGATACAGTAAATGACTGTGGCTAAGGGAGGTTGCAGGCTGTGGTGAACTTGTGGTGTTTTAAGAGTTTTTCTTAATGAGGGTTGGGGTAGTTAGGGACCTATTTGAGTTTAGGGCGTGTCCAAGTCAACTTTGTCTTCATATATCAGGGGCATGTTCTGATCATAACATGCAATCAACCAATCATCTCCCATTTGTTTTAAAAGCCCGGCATGTTTGTACCTTGACACATTGCTATTATGGTTGAGGATTTGCAGAGCCGATCATGTATGGCAGAAGTACCATGCCACCAAAAGTATTTCACATTGTTACATTTTTATTTTTTATCTTTTGCATGATTGTGTGCTACTGCGTGTCCCTGTGTGTATAACAAGCACAAGCCTAAAATATGTGCGCTGTAAAATTAACAATAAGATAAGATAAGCCTTCATTGTCTCCAATAGGAGAAATTCCTCTTGGGTACTCGAGAGAAACAAGTGGCGACACATCGCTCATACACACACACACACACACAATGAACATACAGTTAACCTGCAGCGAACATACTCAAACATTTTCTCATCCCTTGCTTCAATGAACATCTAATAACCACAAAGACCCCACACAATACCCCCCCACCTTTCCTCACATCCACAGAAGAACAGAACCCACAGCATCTCCCCCCCTCGTATTGCACTTAATGTTGAGAAGGATTGCACATTTCCCGTTATATCATGCTGTAGTCAATAACTCCTGTATTACACAATGCCCAATTGCATACTACCATGTCAAATTTACATAGCACATATGCATAAATATTGCACCAGTGCCCTATCGTCTTATAACCAAAATGTTAGATACTACAAGTCTTATTTAGTAGTATTAGTCAAACATAAATCACTGCAGCCAATACACACACACAGCTTACCTCTTATTATTCATCAATTTGATTGAAAGCGGCAAAAAATGAGAATATGTGCCTGTTAGGCTTGCAGTTTGGTATCCTGTACCTTCTGCCTGAAGGCATCAGCTCAAACTCACTCCACAGGACGTGATCATCATCTGAACATGTTTTCAGAATAAAAGATGAAATACCATTGGGCTGATTGGCCTTATCTCCGTTCAGCTTTTTAAAAACGGTGGTGAGGTGTGGTTGATTAGTATTCTGTCCTGTATTGGGTCACATGGTAATCTGCAGCGGGTCACATTACTTTCATAATCCAGGTTTGTGGAAAATGTTGAAATCATTAGCCTTATCCAACTCACTCCACACATTCATGTTAATGTTAGTCATTTCTTTCACAGTGTTCCAAGGTTATTTCGAATAATTCACTGAAAAGGCTTCCCTAACATTCTGCCTTCTTAAGTTCCCCCCTCAGGTCTTTTTGAATTGATCTCAGCTCTATTAAATCATTGTTCCAGAATGCTAGCTTTCCCCCTCTGATCAGATGTTTAATTTCAGGTGTGATGTAGTCTTAATTGCTGGAATATATTGCAACAGTGTCGACACAGAAATGACTACACCCTGTTATTGTTTCAATATCGCTAATGTTGTTGTCTTGGTAGAAGACATCCCAATCGGTGGCAAGGAAGCCCCCACTCAGCATCTCCTTGCTCTCATGACTGTTTTTGACACAAGTTGACTTTTTTTTCTAATGTCACACTTAAAGGTGGGATCAGGTGGATGGTATTTTGATACATTTGAGGGGGTGAGGTTCAATTCTGGCAGCATATGCATATGCTTTAATATTGCCACAGCATTTGTCCAGCGTATGTGTGTGCACATATTGTTCCTGGAAGAGCCTGCTCTAGTTTGCAATGGTTGAAGTCTCCGATAACAAATATAAGGGAATCGGACTTGGCCTTTAACTGCTGGTGGACACAGTCTGCTACACTTGAGGCTGCTTTGGATGTGTTCCCAATGGGCGGGATGTGTGCTGATAATATCAAAATGTTCCCAGTCTCTAGGTAGATAAAGAGATCTTAAGCAGATGAGTTCAAGATCAGGAGTGCACACCCTGTCTTACATTGTGGAATTATTGCACCAAAATACCAACACAGATCCTGCCCCCTCCCATCTTCCTCGAGTCCCTGTTTCTATCCAGCCTTGTACCCGCACCAATGTGTCTGGAAAATCCTCCTGGAGCCAGTTCTGTGCAAATCATTAGGCATGATCCCGATATTTTTAAAGCAGCAATTCCTCCGGTAGAGTATAGATGGTAGCGGCGGCCTTGTGGCATGATCTAACAGGCCTGGTTCTGGTGCAGCTTTTCTCCTCGAGGACAGCAGCCAGACCCTGTCATACACCCGCAGCGTCTGCTCATTACCTTTGGTAAGTGTGGTGGCATCGTATTTCAAGCAGGTGAAAAAGGTGGATGTAATTAGCAGCAGCAGCTACACTCCGGTGATTCTCTTTCCCATCATGAAAATCCGTTTCCTTGTTCACTTCTTTCTTGCCAAGCAGGCCACCAGCATTCAAAGCACTTCAACACCCTTTACATAGACATTGACAGACTTAAAAACTTGGACAAACTTGGACAAACTTAGACTACCACATACGCCCATTCATGCCCATCATCACAATGACATTTTTTAACTGCTGTGTTTTTGACTTTAGAGCAGGTTTTTGTTGGTCAATGGCGTGATCGCTTTCCATTGCCTCAAGATAGCAACACTCCGAGAATGCACCTGAGCACACCTCGTTGTAAGACCAGCACGCCCATGGTAGCAGGTGCATTTGCTATTTAAACTCTGGGCGCCTGACGGGAAATTGAGAACTGTATTGGTCTTATGCCTTGTGTTGTCTTCCTGACAAAACTAAAAATCAACACTTTTTTTTATGTTTTTGTATGTTTTTTCAACACTTTTGAAACTTTTTTTCAATGTTTGTCACTTTTTTGGGACGTTTTCAACACCACGTAACACTAACTTTAGTTTTACAGTTATTTTTAAAATTTATAGTCAGTAAACCTAATTTCTAGGAAATGATACCTAATGTGTGAGTTAGAAAAGCAGAAAATAGGAATTATTTAGATGGAAATTAAAGGAATGTATATGTTGATGGATAATCACAGACTGGAATATGTCAACTTTTACTCATAACTATTTCAAAACCACTTCAATTTGATTTCTTCAAATGCTATAAAAGTGAATAAGACACCCCAAAATTAATGAAAGTAGAGATTTGTACTTGCCAAAGAGCGTTGTGTTATTTTGAGTAGTTAAAAAGAACATTGACATAGGAAACTGGGTCAATTTGACCCGAGCACAACATGCGTTGGGATTTGAGTTGCACCGGGTGCTAGCAAGGTTCTGTCTCGGAAGGCACAGAGTCTGATGTTCGGAATGGAGAGCAGGCCAGCGTTTTACAACCGCAATGATATATAAATTTTTAAAACAATCACTCCATTCACTTCAGTGGTGCAGAGTAGACCGATAAGAACAAGGCTCCATAGGAAAGGAGGATTGGTTCATGGTAGGTTCACGCAGATGGAAACCCTCAGGCAAGAAAACGCTGGAACAATTTATGACACAAATTCATGACACCAATTAAAAAACATATGGCAGAGGTTGTAACAGGGATGTCCCAGATTCACAGCACAGGCAACGCTAGAGTTTAAATACATGAAGTGGGATTAATATTCTCATAACATTATTTATGCCTAATCTAGTCTACCAGCAAATGTCCATCATAACAACCAATTCCTACCATGTGAAGAGATTCCAAAAGGCCTAAGCGGTGGCATATGTTCCCCTAAATTAAGGGCCTGTTAGAGCATAGGAACTGGCTTGGCTCTCAGCGACTCCCCAGATGGACGGAGATTTCCCAGAGGACAGCAACTTAAACCATCTCCGCTCCTCCTTTCATCCAAGGGTCCTTCTGTCTATGACAGATATTGTGGTCTCACTTTGTGACTTTGAGAGGATATCTCTTTACGCCTTAAACACATTGACACATAAAGTCCCCTTCCATCCATCCTGGAAACACACTGGCTTTTAGACCCAGTGGATGTGAGAATTCACCCGGGTCGGAACAACATTTCAAATTTGTCTTTAGAGGTGCATGTAGTTTAGCTGTTGGATCATTTCACCCCTAGGTTCAAAAAACACCTCCGTTATCTCAGCAAAGACTTTTAGCTTTTAAAAAACATTGACATCAAACTTAAAGTTGAATACGCGGTTGAGGAATCCGTAGCCTTGCCTCTGGCACTCGGCTCTTGCTATCAAAATGAAAATCTCCCCAGAAGCCACGGTTATATAGCAATTAAAAACAAAGCATTTGTTCGTGGTAGTCTAATATTAAACCCTGGGAGGTAAAACCCTGGAATGTATTTGCTTCAGCCCAGTGGAAGGCAATTAGAGATCTCCTCCTGTTTTAGATTCATAGTCATCCACATGCACTCAGCTGTGATTTATTGACATATACAAACAAATGGCGTAAATCTTGATTAGTAAACAGCCTGTGTGGCTACGGCGTCTGGAACTTCCCGGTGTGGATGGTGGATGGCAGAGCTCCTCCAGGCCATTTCTCTTTAGGTCTGGAAGCCCTATGGCAGCAGTAGCCTTTGGCTCCATAAATCCAGTGTGGGTGAGGGATGAATGCTGATCAATTAGAGTATTGCATTAAAATGGTCAGTCCCTGAAGAAGATTGCCGCTATGCCTCCCTGGCACAGATATGAAACTGTTGTGTTGCTGCTATTTACCTTTTCCCCTGGAACAGATTATTAGCATCAGTATTAGTGCATTTGATGACATATGCAGGAAGTTGTCATGGATAAATGGTGCCGTAAAAAATAGCAAGATGAGCTCAAAGCACAGACTACATAGCTGGGGATAATCGGACCGTGTGCAGAAGTTATTTGAATGACCATGGCATGGAGAATTACCTCATGCATTGAAAGACAGATATGTTTCTGAGACTTGCAGAATGGGTTTTGCAAGCAAAGTCCACATGGAATATTAAATTGGTCTGTGGAGCTGTGAAGTTGGAACAGGCCCTGGTTTTGGAAGTTTTTCTCCACTTTGTTTCCCGAACAATCGTGAATTTCCATAACTTCAGCATGGCATACTACAGTACCAATGAGCCTCATCTGATGTCTCAGGTCTTTTGTGGGTGAAGAGGTTGTTATTCTTCCTTTGCGTGCAGTGACACAGTGGGAAAGACCCGCATTAAGTATTTCTTCATGTTTGACCTGAGCTTTTCCATGATTGTGTGTGATAGGAGAGATGAGAGGGGTCGGCTGTAATCTCCTGACCCTTTTGTACCACGTACATGACGGGTTGTGGCTGGTCAACCCCTCTGCTAATTGGACAACAGTATATATAGCCTAGCACCCAGGGAAGTCATATTAGGGATTTGAACGTGATGGAAGACCTTGTAGTCAAAAGTTTGAGTGTGTCCTGTTTTATTCAAACTGAATTCTTTAATGAAAAATTATATTTTTATTTGACCTAGGGTTAGAAGACATGCCAAAAACACTGAAAACACTTAAGATCTTGTAAATCATGCTTAGGAATAGTGTTTGATTTCCATTCTAACTTGATTGCTTTAGTTTAGAGGGTGTGATTTAAAATTTGTTTCATATTGATTCTTATTGTTTTGATTGTTTCATTTTTAAAGGTCCCATGGAATGAACATTTTTTCTAAGGTTTATAAACATTAATATGTGTTCCCCCAGCCTGCCTATTGACCCCAGTGGCTAGAAATGGTGATAGGTGTAAACCGAGCCCTAGGTATCCTGCTCTGCCTTTGAGAAAAGCAGATGAAAGCTCAGATGGGCCGATCTGAAATCTGGCCCCTTATGATGTCACAAGGGGCAAGAATACCTCCCCTTTCTCTGCTTTGCCCGCCCATCTAATTTGGCCCACCCACGAGAGAGAGACATCATGGCTTTCAAATAAACAAAGTGGCAGTTGGTCAAGGCCACACCCCCAGCTTCCAACTTGCCCCCCCCCCACCCCCATACAAATGACCTCTACAAACTACATATTTTTAAAGCTCATTTTGGGACTGGCTCTAGTGTTTTTTTAGTAACTGGAAACAATCCAAACAGTTGTGTGTTTAATGGTCTAATCATGTCAGCTTGACTTATGACTGCATGTTGCTAGGTTGTATTTTATAAACTACGTGTGTTTTGTTAGCAACAATCCTAAAAAGAGTTAAAAGTACACTATTTCATTAGAAAGTAGAAAGTAGCATGAAAAGGAAAGACTCAAGTAAGTCAAATGTATACTTAAGTACAGTACTTAAGGGATGCAGTTACATTCCACCACAGCTTTCTTAAGGGCTACTAGACTTACGAGTGCTAATAACAGGGTGAGAGGGTGATCCGCAGCAATCTGGGGTGCTAAGGACGCGATGCACAACGCAGGCCGCCGAATCCGTTGAAGGGGCTGCCATGTGACAGACCATGTGGCTGATGGCACATGGGAAGGGAAGAACTCAGTTTGAACTGAGGCCCTCCATCTTCCTCATGATGTCTTCCTCTGTCTGCTTCAGGAATTTGCTACAGGTCATCTTTCCACTTTTAATTCACAAGTGTTGGGGGCCAAATGGAGAAAATGATGCAACCGTTTTAATTAATGACTGTCATCTTACATGTTGCTGAGCTATTTGACATGGTATCCAATTACATTCCCATACATACATACATACATACATAGATGTTCTTACCTGCCAAACCGCCCACAACACCAGAATTAAAATCATAATCAGTTTTAGTACTGTATTGTAAGTAACAGATGTAAGAATTAACTCTTTAACTTAGTTGGTAGGGCCCGAGTTCGCCTCTAACCTGCGGCCCTTTGCTGCATGTCATTCCCGCTCTCTCTCCCCTTTCATGTCTTCATCTGTCCTGTCAAAAACAAAGGCCGAAAAATGTCCCAAAAAATAAATCTTAAAAAAATAAAATAAGAGTTAAGCCTTTGAACTCAATAGAAATGGTTTGCCAGTGCCTACATTGGTATTTTTTGCTTATTGTGATGTAATGTCATGTAATTTCATGGAGTACATTCAGTACAACCTAAGCTTGTCAATAAACCACAGCAAACTCATAAAAGTATGAGTTAAATAAAACACATTGGACATTGAGTTTTCATCAAACTTTGTTGAATAATCACACCAAATACTCCGAAACGGACAAAACATTAACTAAATTTATGTATTTATTTTTTGCTGTGCTTTCAGAGTGTAAAGGCGTTTGTTTTAGTTTCATCTGCAATAGAACGGTGTCTTGTTGGTTTTGCACCGGATGTTGCGTGGCGTGATAACGCCATCACCAGCTTACCAATGTAAAGGCGCAAAAGAAAGCCAGCTGCTGCCACCCAGGCTTAGAACAGAGTTTCAAAATGATAAGACTTCCAAGGATCCATGTGTTAATATGTCAGCAAAATTTCTGCAATTAGGACAAAATAGGTTACAAAGTTGGGAGAACTTCCTGGGTTTGGACAAAGATAAAGATCTTGAATAATCACTTCAAAAGATGAGCAGCTGTGTATTATGGAAAACGTGTTTTTTGATTTAAAAAAAGTCAAATCATGCAAAGGTCTTCTAAGCTGACTATAATCTATAGCCATGATGTTTCAGAATTCAGTATTTAGAAAATAAAAATGCCGGGAAATTAACACAAAGGGAGGAAGTCAAGGTCTTAAACGAGAGGGAAAGTCAATACAGAACAAGACTAGATATGATTAACATAACTTAAAGCACCCATATTCATCTCATTTTCAAGTTCATAATTGTATTTTGAGGTTGTATCAGAATAGGTTTCCATAGTTTACCTTTCAAAAAACACCAAATTTTTGTTGTCCCGCACATGGCTGCAGATCCTGTTTGCACCCTGTGTGTTTAGGTCTTTGTTTTATCTCCGGAGTGAGACATCTCACTTCTAACCTATCTTTGTTGGGAGCTGCACATGCTTAGTAGCTCGGTAAGATCCCATCAGCTAGATCAGGGGTTCTCAACCTTTTGCAAGCTGGGCCCCCCCAAAGCTGGTTCATTGCAGTTGGGGCCCTAGTGCCCT
>NC_048408.1:1379831-1415230 GCF_013103735.1 Etheostoma cragini
TCGCGCCCCCCCGGGAGAGAGTCAGCGCCCCCCCGGGGGGGCCCGCCCCACCGGTTGAGAACCACTGAGCTAGATAACTCTTTCTCCAGCTTAGGTCATTCCAAGGCCGGACTAGCTGGGAGACCTCTTCTAGACCAGGGACACTTGTGGAATACCTGCACAACAGGGGCAGGAAGTAGAACAGGGACAGGAAGTAGTTCTTTTGGAGATTAGGGTCAACCAGTGGCTGTTGGAGCAGTGTTTTCCATTGAGAATGAGCTAGCATGCTACGGTTATCCACCTCGTCTCTAGTGACGTTGAAAGCCGTGCAGATGTTGACCAGCTCACCCGGAGATTGAAGACAGAGGACGTTCATAAACTGTATCTCACTCAAAACACCATGGATGTTTTGTTTTTTTGGTATGTATGCACCAGAGACACAAAATAACACCCAAAATCACAGAAAAACAGATTTTTTTTTTTAATAATGTGGGCACTTTAACAAAAAGAGACATAAAGACAATTGTAATAACTTTTTGCACATAATGTACCAATCTCAAAATGTAAATTTCTGACAACTACAAAGTCCACTTTTGTAAATACAAATTTGTATCTGCATAGGCTCAATGAGATTTGCCAACATATATGGTATGTATCTGCATATATTATCTGTTCTGGCATATTTTTAGCTTTGGCCTTTTTCTAAAGTGGGTTCTGGAGTGACATAAAATACTAGAGGAAAGAAATCTGCAATCATTGTATGCGGTTTGTGCATGTGAATAACTGGGGCATATTTACATATTTCTGCTGGACAAATCTGCATGAGGACCTTAGCAACCATGCTCACCTGTAATCACAGAACACACACACACACAGCCTAATTCATGGCTGCACTAACTCTAGATTTACTACAGTGTGTACTGAATTGTGCAGGACCCCTCATAGCTGCCCAAAGTGCCTGTACCTTTGTGCTCACCCATACCTCATGCCTACTGTCCCAGTGCTTTTGAATACAATATATTTCATGCTAGTTGATGAATGAGTAGACCACACATTAACATAATCAAGCAAAATAACAAAACAGAAAAGGGGGGTGGAGTGCACGGCATTATATAGCCAATATTACTATGAGTCGCACATTAAACACTCATCTACAGTACCTGTAAGTGCACTGAAAAATTCAATGAGAAAAATGTATCTTACTGTACAACAACTTAGGAACAGTGTTGTTTCTCACGCTTAACTAGCCTACTTGATTCTAATTATGCATAATGTGATGCATAGCTTCTTCACACAGCTATTGACAGGGGCTTTATCATCTGAACAACATCAATAATCATAAAAAAAGCTTTTGTTGTACTACTATTCATTAAATCCACATTGTGCAGATGTTTTCTCTGACAAGGTTCAGCTTACTTGCTTATGGCTGTCTTGACATTTTAGGTTATGTGATCAGGTTTTTATACGCACAAATGCACACACAAGCAGACACACACACACAGACTGAAACAAGACAAGGGGCCAAACACATGCGAACGTAGAGGTTCAAAGGTGCAAGGTGGAGATCATGTGAAGATAAGTGCCCTGAGCCGTGAGTGGGCAGAAAGTACATAGAGGGCAGTTAGAACTACAATATCTGTCTATCAAATTCATTCTGAAACCATTCGGGAGGAGAAACTTTCCATCGAGAAAAGCCTTTTGTTGTTGTTCTTTGCTATTCTTCTAATGGAGAAACAAAATTGCGGGGCGATTCCCCATGAGAGTTAAATTTAGTCGTCTTTACAGTTCAATCTGATTGGCTGGAATGGTGTTTTATGGCTCGTGCACTCCTTTCTGTTTATCTTCCATTTACACAGTATTAACAGAACTAAGCGCACAAGGAAAATAGAGAGATATTTACTGAATTTGACAAGCAGTGTTTTGGAATAACATCACTTATTATACCTTTAAGTAGTACTCCTGGGACAAAAACACTCGTATCCTGGGTGAAAGTCTTGGGTTTTCCCCTTAAATTCTTCTAGAACACAAACTCTTCTCCCTTGTTTAAAAACCATGGTGCATGCCGTAATCAGTACGTGGAATACATGCACAGTAGTCCTCTTTGTAGCTATTGTCTGAATGGTTAATGAGATCAGCCTGAGTCCTGGTATGACTTCAATGCTTACCTCTTTAGGAGCAGCCATTGATGTGTTAAGCGAACAGTGGCCCCTCTGTGTTGTCACACGCCTGTGGCTGCCAGGAGCTCCTCACAGTATTCCAACTGTCCCGGGCCACGTGGCTTGGACAACTTGAAGCCTGACAAGATAGATTTGCAAGGGAAGATGAATGGTGTATTTGAGTTTATCTCATTGGAGTACGTCCTAAATAAGGTTGGGAACCTCTACTCTAGATAAGGTAAGAATAGATTCCTTTATTGTTGATGCATTTACGTACATGAGATGTAAGTGCACAAGCTGAGAAGGTATACTTATAACAATACATTAACCCTTGTATTGTCCTTGGGTCGAATTTGACACCTTTAAAAAAAAAATCCATATCAGAAAAGTGTCTTTCAACCATAATTTCAGAAAAATAACGCGGATTGTTCCACACAATGATCAGCCCACTGCTTTCTTTAAATTTGGATGTTTTGTTAAATTTTACAGCATCAAAAAACTTTTTAATGAAAAACCATTTAAAAACGTGACTAAAATGTTCAAGAAATGTGCGGGGCTTTGCACGTCATATTAAGTGAAGATGACACCTAACACCACATGCACCAGTCCAGCTGTATACTAGCAGAACTCACATTTTGTAGCTACTTGAATCAGTCATTGTATAGAGAGACAAAGTAAGCTTACTTTGATTGTCTCGCAGTGATTGCGTTCTAAAGCACACATAAATAAAGGTTACCCCATTCAAACACACAGCCAGTCAACCCTGATTGAGCCATCAGTGTGAAAGGGGTAGTAGAGTTCTGCTCTGGCTCTGAGCCATGCACTCTTGAACGCCTTCATTACATACAGTCAGGAAAGTTAGTATTTGAACACCCTGCTATTTTGCAAGTTCTCCCACTTAAAAATCACAGGGTAGTCTGAAATTTTCATCATGGTGCATGTCTACTGTGAGAGACATAATCTAAAAAAATCCAGAAATCCCAATGTATGATTTTTTAAACTATTTACTTGTATGATGCAGCTGCAAATAAGTATTTGAACACCTTAGAAAATCAATGTTAATATTTGGGACTCCTTGGTCATCCTGGCTGTGTGCTTCGGGTCATTGTCATGTTGGAAGACCCAGCCTCGACCCATCTTCAATGCTCTAACTGAGGGAAGGAGGTTGTTCACCAAAATCTCACAATACATGGCCCCGGTCATCCTCTCCTTAATACAGTGCAGGTGCCCTGTCCCATGTGCAGAAAACACCCCCAAAACATGATGCTACCACCCCCATGCTTCACAGTAGGGATGGTGTTCTTGGGATGGTACTCATCATTCTTTTTTCAAACACGGTTATTGGAATTATGACCAAAAAGTTCTATTTTTTGGTCTCATCTGACCACACGACTTTCTCCCATGAATCCTCTGGATCATCCAAATGGTCATTGGCAAACTTAAGATGGGCCTTGACAGCATATGTCAAGGCCCATCTTAAGTTTGCCCTAGGGTTAAGGTTAAGGTTCCCCTGCTTAAGTTTAAGCAGGGGAACCTTCCATGCCATGCGTGATTTCAAACCATGACGTCTTAGTGTACTACCAACAGTAACCTTGGAAACGGTTCTGGGCTGATTTCTGACCTTAGGATCATTGAGGCCCTTAAGAGGTGAGATCTTGCATAGAGCCCCAGTCCGAGGGAGATTGACAGTCATGTTCACCAAGCTGCTTGGCAATTTCCCCGTAGCCCTTTGCAGCCTTGTGGAGCTCTACAATTTTATTTGTAGTGTCTTTGGACAGCTCTTTGGTCTTGGCCATGTTAGTAGTTGGATTCTTACTGATTGTATGGGGTGGTCAGGTGTCTTTATGCAGCTAACGACCTCAAACAGGTGCATCTAATTTAGAATAATAAATGGAGTAGAGCTTTTTGAAGCGGACATTTTGAAGGCAGACTAACAAGTCTTTGAGAGTCAGAATTGTAGCTGATAGACAGGTGTTCAAATAGTTATTTGCAGCTGTATCATACAAATAAATAGTTACAAAAATCATACATTGTGATTTCTGGATTTAGTTTTTTAGATTATGTCTCTCACAGTGGACATGCACCTACAATAACAATTTCAGACCCCTCCATGATTTTTAAGTTGGAGAACTAAATAGCAGGGTGTTCAAATACTTATTAGCTCTTGTTTTTTTCCATTTACAGTGAGGAAAATGTTACAACTGCACTCTTAACCAAATACAAAATGTATTTTTTTACTTAGCAAGACATGAACGGATATGTCATTTTTTGTACATTTTTGGAATGGCTACTAAAGAGATCCTCCGTACATTATACAGTGACGCCATGTTTCCCCGCTTTCTCCTGCTTCACTGGGGGGGTTCTATGTCATTTTCAATTTGCCATCCTCTCACCACTGACCTATTTCCTTCTTGGCTCCCACTCAGTGCTGTGCCCCCAGCGTCAAGTTGACCCTGTAACCCCCTGAAACACCTGGCCACTGTCCCTCGGAGAGCTGCGAAAGGGTGACGGGTCAAACTAATATTAGAAAACACGGGTAGACCTGTGTTTTGTTTGAGAGGAATTTCATTTTGCTTTTGAGAAAAGGAGAAAAGCATAAACTGCACATGCTTTTATAAGATATTGCCCAAGGCAGTGTCTCAAAAAAGTATTGGCAGGAAGTAACTGCTTAATTGGGTGGAAGTAACTATTTACATTTACTTACGTTACTCTAAAAAGGTTTCAATCAGTAATTCCATAAAAGGGTAACTATCATTTTGTTCAACCTGGACCCTATGTTCTTATCTTTTGTGTCTAAGTGACTGATGAGAACAACCATGTTTGACATTGGTCGATTATTAGGTGAGATCATAGGACAATTGTCCAGCTTGTATCTACCTTCATAAAAGTGCTAGTTTTGCCACTGACCGGCTCAGATTACTATTCCAAGTGTCAGACAACAATATAGAAAAGGGTTTGTCTGGAGGTCGACCATTCTGTTAAAGAGCAAGACTCTTTTTTTAAATACAAAATCATCGGCAAAATTGCGTTTTCTTAACCCACCAGAATCCATGTAAATAAACAATAATCTTAGCATCGTAAAAAAAAACTTCACTCAAACTCAACAGAAACAAAAACAATGAAAAGCTGTTTTGGGTCATCTATCTACTTTTCCAATCATCACAACTCTAGTTTTGGCTAAAATGAACACATAGTTTACTTATTTACATGAATTAATTAATTTGAACATTCTATTCTTTTATTCACAGTATTAATTTGTGACAAGCGTCATCTTGAGACACATTACAAATAGAATAGGTCTAGACCACACTCTATAATTTACAAGGACTCAACAGTTCTAATAGTTTGCCCCAGAGCAAGCAACAGTGTGACATTGGCAAGGAAAAACTCCCTTTTAAGGGGAAACCTGGGACAGACCCAGGTCCTTGGTAGGGGGTGTCTGACGGGGCTGGTTGGGGGTGTGATATATAGTGGCAATAACAGTCATAATAAAGATAATGGAGCAGTGACTAGAAATAGTAGTTTGTAGTAGTTCATGGCGTAGCAGGGCACTGCACAGCATCAGAAGGCACAGCAGGACGTAGCAGGATGAACATGGTATTGCAGTACGTGTGGCGGGACAACGGCCACAGCTGCAACCATGGTTTTGGCTTCTCCCTGATCCAAGGAGACATGCTGGGGGGAAAAAGAACATAAGGATTCTGGGGACTCCCTTGAGCGAGGTTGACCCCCCAGAGCTACTGTGGGCTGGCCCTATACACGCTTAAAATATTGCTTTTTTTAAATGGAGTCTGGTGGGTTTAGCGCTAGCAACTTCAGGGCTTCTTCTGGTTTCACAGAAAGGTCTCAAAGAGGTTTTAAAAGGTCTATCTTGGTAGCGATAATATCCTTATTGTTGTCAGGCACTTAGAATATAAAGTAACGGTAGAATGGAGCAAAAGAAATGAGAAACATCAGCAGCTGCAGAAGAGAAGAAACTGCTGCTTTTTAACATCAGAGCACATTTTAAGTGGCCTACCTTTTACTGCAATTGTGTACACTTTTCTTTGGCTAGACTTTTAAAAATGTATTTAAAGTAACAGTACATGTATAACAGTCTATATTCTAGTTCTCTTTCCATCCCTGTAGTAATATCACCTGTTTTCTAAATGATATTTCTCACAGTAAATATGCATTTAGCACAAGTGTTTTCTAGCCTCAAAGCTTTTTATCATCAAATTATGATTCTGGTCCATTTCCAATCTGTTTCAGGCTTCATGCCTTTTTATTCATAATGTGCGTGTCGTGCAGCAGGTGGATTTGTTGGGGATGTGTTCACTTCTCACAAAGGCAAACAACCAATATAATTCACTTTGTTTGTGGCGTCCTTGCATTGTTGTGTTTGGCTTATATAACAATTTGGATCTTGGAGGGTGTTAGAAAATGTAGCACAACTGTTCAGCTAAGTCAGGTGCTGGATGTGCCACTTTTAAATGTGTTAGTTTCCTTTTTCAGTCCAGACGACATGTAAAAATAATGTTCACTTTTTCATAAAAGCATGAAGTACAGTACAGTTGTACAGTGTGTGGATCTCCTGGTTGACTCCAGACCCTTCTCAGGTGTAACTGAGGGCCTGGGCAAAATTGGATAGTCCTTCAACCAATCAGAGCGAGGCAGGAGATGACGCATGCAGAGCGATGGAAACAAATTATCAACCAGCGAGCATGTTGCAGTCATCGTGTAAAGCGCGACCTTCCGCGTGGCAATATCAGGGCCTGGCTACACTTTGTGCTTGTCACGGGGGACGCACATGGGCAAGGGCACTGTGGTAATAAGGTCTCTGTAGAGACGGAGGGCATGGATGTTATGTCACTGGATTAATTGATGAAACTAAATAATGACATAACATAATGAGTGCAGTCCGGCCTTGCCAGTTCATCACCTCTGGGTTAGGAGACAAGCGGGGGGGGGGGGCAGGAATAGGGTTGCGTTAAACACCCTGTTGTATGTGCAAGCACTCAACCTTGTTATCACCACAGGTTTACCTGTAACCCCATGTACCACTCAACATTAAAAGCCTTCATTATTATAGTATATTTCTTTTCAGAATAATGCATGACTTTGTTCATGAAATATTATTTTGAAAAATAATCTCACAGGTAGCCTACCCCTTGCAGTACTCCAAAGTACGCCACATACCCACTAGAATAGGCCTTGTATTTGTAACAATGGTAGTTTTGTGACATAACTTTCACCCTTCAGGAACAACGCAGTTGCTTGGCATTGGTTCTCTGCAAATTTGAAAATAAAGCTATAGGGCAAAGTTTCTGTCTCCCCCCCATGAAGAATTCTAAGTAATGACAACCAAACTGTTGCCGCGTCCACATGAAACAAGCCTTCCGTGATTGCGCTATGCTGGTGCTTCGGGTGACTCTGCAGCATGCGTTAGAAACTACAGAAACTACAAGAAACGAGACTGATGACCTCTTCTCTTTCTCTCATGCTTGCTATATTTATTCCCAGATCACATTGTTGACAATTGTTCTTCAGTGCCGCTATTACTTAATACCCTATTGATACCATAAGCAGTCAGCGTATTATGCAGAATACAAAGAAATTTCAGCTGATTGTTCATTCCAAACAATAGCCATAGCCGGCTTCTGTTAAACACCATAGTGCTTTGCCTTTGGGCTCTTTTATTTTTTTTTGGTCTTGTCTTGTAATTTAATTAAATCTATAAACTTCCGCCTTAAAATTCCCTCTCTGTGCCTAAAGCCTCTCCATCAACAGTGCAAACTTAAAGCTGTGTGTGCGTTAAGCTTGAGGGCTTTTGATGCCAGCTTTTAATTTTTTCTCTTTGTTATTCAGACCAAACAAAATGAAAGCTCCTTAGAGAGCCTTGGCAGAGACAGGATGTGACTCCTTCGGGCGCTGATTTCTAATGACTTTTAAATAAATATATAATGTCATCACTTCATTAATTGTACCATGGACCCCCAGTGAGAGTGTTTCCTCTCACATGGTGTTGTGGCTTTAATTGTGTGCAACCTGATGTGAGTTGGAAGGCGTGCATCTCATAAATCTAGTACTTGTTTTCAGCTAATGTCACATGATTTATTATGTTTCAAGTTATGTTGCATCCATCAATTCATCATCAGATGAAGGAATTGCAAAACTGGATTAAACCTTCAAAAGGAAAAGTCCCATAGATAACTCATATTTCTTATAACATCAAAAGAGGCAAGCTACATTCCTCAGGTGAGGATTGCAGTTGAGTAAATCAAATTTCACAATATTTTTCACAAAATTTCTCGATATTGCCACAATATTGTAGGTTATCGAACTGGTGCTTTCAACAAATATTTACACAATGAGATTCTTGATCAATAACCATCAGTAATGTGGATATAATGACTACGTTTGTGAAGGAAAATAACAGCTAGAACAGTCTGGAAAGTTCCGATAATGACATCACTTTACTGGAATGCAGCCTTTAAAACCAGGAAAAGACACCACTTATGCAGTATTAGAACAACACATCCTAAATCTAAGACGATATCTAGTCACATAATAATGTCATGATATCCATATATCTTGACATATCGCCCAGCCCTATATTTAGGGAATTTTCCCATGTCAGAGTGTTTTGTTTAATTTTTTCACTGTTCAATAAATGCAACATCCTTCCAAAAAAGTCAATGTTCAATAACAGTGAATCCAATATTGGCCAAAGTAATGTGATTATGATTATACCCATACTAGTGCAGCCTCAGTACGTGATCAATATGCATTATGTTTTTTCCCTCAGACACATGGTATGGTGATCCAGGGAGCAGCTTAAATATGTGACTGCATTCTTCTTGTGCCAGGGATGGACAGCCTTTAAATAGCCCAATTAGCATTCTTGGCTTAAAGGCGCGACAAAGCTGGCAACGTCTGTCCCTCAGTCTGGGAAAGTGCTCCTCCATTCGGAGGACATTGCCTCGGTTTAACGCTTCGACGGCAGAGCAGACTGTGTACACACAGACGCAGATGAACGTGGCGATGGGAAGAATTCTTTCACCGAGCGATGTGGGAAAATCCCCTTTTAATTCAGTCTGATCCGGTGGGTATTACACTCAAGGAGCGGTGCCAATTGTCATTTAGCTTAACTTGATTTCCAGGTATTTAACACTCTTAGGAGAAAATCTGCATATTCCCTACACAATTAGAAACATTGTCAAACATTAATACATTTCAAATCCTCTGGTGATAAAAATGCCATAATTTAACAGTTTTTTGTTCAGGATTTGTTCAGTTCCAGCTTGGTTTCTATCTTGAGACACCACATATACACATATGATATCAGCTGTGATGCCTTCACATGTCAAACCAGTCCCCCCCAGACTGAGTCTATATAGTCTATACGCAAAAACCCATTTAAGCCGCTTGTACCCTGGATCTCGTTCTTGCGGTCATGACCCAGCCTTCAGGACCATCTGTGAGTGTAGGAACCAAAACTGACCGGTAGGTCAGGAGCTTTGCCTTCTGGCTCAGCTTTTGATAAATTTAATGTAATACCGCATCCGCTCCACAGATTCTCCAAAACAAAAACCTCCTTCCTGAGACTATTTAGCACATGAACCAGGGCTCCGTCCGGAGCTTAGCGCCGCCCAAGACGATTGTGATTGATTTAAAGAAATGCCAATAAACCAGAGCATGTTTTTTCAAAGATTTCAAAGGGCATGTCTATACTAGTTTTTAATGTTGTTGAAAAAACACATTTAATTTTATGCAACTGTTCTATTGTGTATTTGTTGTATATTTTTTCTTAGCACTGTCTAAATGCAGTTTTAAAACGTTCTCTACAGTGTCAAGATACAAAGCTGGTCGTTGAATCGTTAATATGTATATCTTTGTCATTTATATAGTACTATATATTTATAGTATACACATTGGAAGCATTGGAATTTTGGAAAGCTGCAATGGGGCGGTTACCATTTTACACTCGCTATCAGATATTTTGGGCATGGCCAATTTTTCAAAAAAACCGAGACAACTGAGCTTCCTCATAAAAACATTCTGACTTATATAACTGGGAGTAGAACTTCCTGCAAGTACCATTAATTGTTTCTGCGTCAGATGCAAGGAAGTCTGTTTCGTGTTGAATCTGTTCAATTTGATTTGACCCATCTTTGAGGGATTTGACTCATGATAAAAATGGAGGTCCAGAGTAACCATTTAGGTGGTCCAATACCATCATTGGTGAGTACTGGATGGAGGAAATCAATGGGATAAATGCCCTGTCTACTTTAAGGTGATCAATATTTGAGTATTTACATTGCACATGGGAGAAAAAGGAGTATTGTCTGGTGGAGGAGAGCCTCAAGTGGGCCACATTGCCATTCCGGTCCATGAAGGCAGAGTCGCTGCCATTTTTGAGAGCAGGACAGGATTCGGATTAGATCTGTCTAGTCCCGGATCCACAATGCAGTTCATGTCCCCCCCTAGCACCAGTAATTTAGAATTTAAGTTTGGAATAGTAGACAGAAACGATTTCATGAAAGAATCATCGTCCAATCACCCAGTTGGGGGTGTAAACGGATGCTAATATAAGTGTATTTTAGTTATATGGTACCAGAGACAACGACATTCAAATCTGTAATTATAAGATCAGGTACAATGTCAATCCTAGATCTTAACAATATTGCTGTAACCCTTGTTTTCAAGTTGAATTGAGAGTGGAAGATGTGTCTTTTGTGATCAGAATCACAAAAGTGCGTGTCCTGCAAAAGCATTTTATCCGCGTTCAAGTTTTTCACATGCGTCATAATCCTAGTATTTTTCATCGAAGCGTTCCCACCAGTGTTTAGTGAAATAATCCTCACTGCCTGCGGACCATTTGCCCCTTTTTAGTCACTCAAGCCATGGTGCAGGAAATAATTGCACTGTAGGGGCAGGCCAGGCAAGGCACAGTGAAGCTAAATATGCATGTATAACGCTAATAATATAAATAAACACAAAAGACCAACTGTAGCTTTGTGGGAAACCAAATTCTTTTGTGTCAATTTGGAAAGTTTTGTCATTGAGCTTCTTTAAACAGAAAATCCTGGAAACTCCAAAGGAAGATAGTTTTGAACACAGCCGTGGCATCTTGCATGCAGGTTTTAGATCTTCCCATGCAAGTAGCACTCACTATATTATCCATACATTATAAAGGCATCACATATTTCTGCTGAAATGATGTAGTTTAGCTCTATGCTATCCTTCCCTCTGACAGCTTTAGAGCCAGATATTCTTTATTTTGACAATTTAGTTTAAAATATAGCCACAGTAAAACCCTTGAAGTCTCATCATTACCCACCGTGAGATTTGCAATCCAATATAAAAAAGGAGTTCAAGGAATTTAGATAAATAAATTAACCTTCAGCTTAACAGTGTATACATATTTATACTTATCTTGAAGGATGTTTACTTGACTTTAATCTCATGCTTCGTAAATCCAATGCTTTTGTTTCTCATCTTTCTCTGAATTTAGACTTCAGGTGAAGACGTCTCTTTGGCGGTCATAATTCAAAACGACTCCCCACAAAGATAATGAAACAATATGTTTTTGAATCAAGCAAGCCTTCTTTCATTACTTGGAGGTCATGTCTGGCTCCAGCTGGTCATTAGCGTATGCTAAATACTGCAAGTTGGCAGCCTCAAGGTTGAATTGATGATTAGCTCTCCAGTTAGATAGCAAGGCAAATGCAATAGATGAAAAAAAACATTAACTGAATTTACACATATACTCCATCGCATCAGGCTCTCTTGCAGACGAACATGCTGCCGAGGCCGCTGCTGTGTGAAGCTGAGATGATTGTGCACATGGCACGGAACATTTTTCTCTCCGACTTGACCCTGTTTGACCCTCTGGTCACCTCATTGAATTTAGGTATTTTTCTCATCACGCATGGCAGTGCAATGGCACACGGAGGACTAACTAACAGCGTAATGACTCTCTGGGCTGAATTCCCTGAAATTGAATTGCAAAGAATAATCACCCGGCAATATAATCAGCCATTATCCATTTGCTAGAATTGTCTCATTTGTCTTGTAAAATGCCTATTCATTTGCCCGTAACGCATTATCTTCTACCATCAGATTTTACCTTCAGCGTCCCTGAATACGTCGTTTGACATGAGGTATTCAACAATCTTTGTTTTCAGAAGAGCTCCTTACACCTGGTTTATTTTAGCCTACCGTGTAGCAGTGGCGTACGACGGGCCCAATTGAACGCTGGGATGATGATGATATGCTCTGCTTGTATGACAGATCCTAGCTAGCGTATTGTCACATGAGCAAATAGAGACTTGCCATTGCAGAACATCAACATATATAGTATACCTATGTAAACCTATTAAATATGTGAGTGACATACCTATAAATAGTCAATGCATATATGTTTATGACAAAAATACCAAAGGAAATAAGAAATGATTCATTGAATTGAATATTTGTATTAGTTATATAGAGTTTTAACAGGTCATGTAGAATAAGCATTTCATTTTGTTATGGATTGCTACTGACTGTTTCACCGAAAAGACAATGATAAAGCCATAGTGGAGATGAGTCTGCCGTTAAAAGGGCATGTATATCAAATTAACCCTTATTTTATGATTAACAAATTGTATATATATTTTTTTTAGAAACATACAATTTGCCACATGAACATACATATGGTGGCTGCCAGGGGCAAACGCATTGCAACTAAAAAAATAAAATAAAAAAAACACATGCAAAAAGACACAAATACGCAAAACTACATACACAATTGAGCTGCAAACACAGAAAATTACAAAAAAGATAAGCACACAAACCAATGAACCAATGCGTCTGAAAAACTGAAAAAGCACCAAGTGGAACAGCTTGATGTAGAGGGTGGGAGGGAGTGGGGGGGGAGATAGAGAGATCAGCAAGAAAAGAAAAGAAGTGCATGTTCATGTTTCCATTTGACCTTAGTCTTTTCCAGTGTTATAAAAGAGCAAAAGGGTTACCTAGCTAGTCAAACTTTTACTTTAAGCATTTCTTTTAGTTGTCTAACTTTGACCATTTTCCATTGTTTATTCGCCACACCTACAAAATTTCCCTAACTTTGAGTGTACCAAGATTTAACTTTACACAACCTTGGTATTGAATGTAATTGGCATTACTGGAAAATGGTCCAATAGTCCATTTTGTTTGGCCATTTGTTCGACTCAGACTCATAATCACATCCAATCATGCTAAGTCCAATATTGAAAATAGTAGTGATAATGAATGGGAACTGTAAAAGTGCTGTATACAGGTGCTGGCCATGTAATTAGAATGTCATGAAAAAAACAAAAAAAGATTTATGTCAGTAATTTAATTCAAAAAGTGAAATTTCATCATTCATCACACAGAGAGAATGTACATTTCTTTTAATTGTGATGATCATAACTGACAACTAATGGAAATTCCCAAATTCAGTCTCTCCGGAAATTTAAATATTATTTAAGACCAATACAAAAAAGGATTTTTAGAAATGTTGGCCAACTGAAAGGTATGAACATGAAAAGTCCTCATCACAATACCCCCATGGATTTTCTAAAGGGTTAAGGTCAGGAGACTTTACTGGCTAATTAAGAACAGGGATACCATGGTCCTTAAACCAGGTCCTGGTAGCACTGTGTGCAGGTGACCGGACCTGTTGGAAAATGAAATCTGCATCTCCATAAAGTTGCTGGGCAGCAGGAAGCATGAAATGCTCTAAAACGTCCTGGTAGACGGTTACGTTGACCCTGGACCTCAGAAAACACAGTGGACCAAAACCCGACATGGCACCCCAAACCATCGCTGACTGTGAAAACCTGACACTGGATTATGTGCATCTCCTCTCTTCGTCCAGACTCTGGGACCTTGATTTCCAAAGGAAATGCAAAATGTACTTTTATCAAAGAACATAACTTTGGACCACTCAGCACCAGTCCAGTCCTTTTTGTCTTCAGCTTAGGTGAGACGGTTCTGATGCTGTGTCTTGTTCAAGAGTGTCTTGACACAAGCAATGTGACTGCTAAAACCCATGTCTTGCAAATGTCTGTGCATCCGACTCCAGCTGCAGACCAATCTTTGTGAATCTTAACCCACATTTTTTCATTCCCTTTGTCTCTCTATTAATGTGCTTGGACACAGAGCTCTGTAAACAGCCAGCCTCTTTAGCTATGACCTTTTGCATCTTGACCTCCTTGTGCAAGGTGTCAATGGTTGTCTTTTGGACAGCTTACCACTCAATAGTCTTCCCCATGATTGTGTAGCCTACAGAACTAGACTAAGAGACCATTTAAAGGCCTTTGCAGGTGTTTTGAGTTAATTAGCAGATTAGCATTTAACATTTAAAATATGTCACTGTGTGCGATGAATACATATAATATATACAAATGTCACTTTTTTGAATGGAATTACTTACACAAATCAACTTTTTCATGATCTTCTAATTATATGACCAGCACCACCTGTAAATTATAAAGTCACCAGTAGTGTGACCCAAGAGGTGTGTCACAACTCCACCCTGGTTCTAATGCCTCCTTCATAAATCACTCAAGCCACTTTTTTATTGTTTTTTCATGTCCTTGTTTATTGGGCTTCAGCTTTGTCTTAGTGAAACATGCATTGCACTGTCTTTCTATAGTGGTATATCATAAGAATTGATGTAAATGTCTGAGATCCAAAGGCTTGATGATGTGAAATGTGATCAGACATCCTTTATCTGAGACAGTTCAGGGGATAAGAAGACCCAAGCGCATAGTGGAGGTAGGGCGGGCAGGCAGGAGAAAGTCAGTGATGGAGATTTATTGACATAAAATCAAGTCAAAAAGGCATCCAAAAAATTCAGAATGTAAAAAACAAATTACAAGGAGTTCAGACTGAGGCAGGAAAAACAACAAAGTCCAAAATCCAAAAAGTCCAAAGAAAAAAAAGAACAACCAAAAAACCAGACACGCTGACCAGACTAACACATATTGATCTGACACAGGACAAGGGGAAGACAAAGTCTAAATACACAGGTAACGAGAAAACAAGAGGCAGGTGACACTAGGGCTGGGAAACAGGTGAGAAACATCAGGCAATCACAAGGGCGGGAAAACACAGGAAGTAGAACTAGACAAGAAAACCAGACTATCACAGTAAAACAGGAAACAAAACATAATACAAAACGACACCAAAAAGACTCAATCACAAGGAGACAAGATATTGAACAAAAATACCAGATAATATTAGTGTGAAACAGAAAAAAGAGCAAAATACCGAAACCATAACAGTATCATTAATGCTATACTTTAAAAAAAGTTTTTTAGTTCCAATTTCTCTATATTAACACATAGCCAACAGAGTTAATTTGCAGCTGGCTCACTTAAAAAGAATTGAGTTTGATTACTTAGGTAAGCGTAAAAACACTCAAAGCCCTGTTGCCAGAGAGAGTGCGAGGTCCTTATTTAATCAAGCTCCCAGTCAAACACATTGAACAGAAAAACACTTTTGCGCTCTTCACATAAACCATTATATTAAATGGTGCATGTTTCTGATCACATACAGATTCCTAGGTTGAACCAGGGTTGGCTTTGTGTTTAGAAGGTAAAGGGTGACTACCGTTTTGTTCAACCTGTACCCTATTTTCCTATGTTTTTAGGTTTAAGTGTCTGATAGGAACAACTATCTTTGACATTGGTCCAGTATTAAGCAAGATCGCTGCATTGGCAGCGGAGAAACAAGCTACAATGTAAGTTATTAGGGCTGTCTAGCTTGTATTTACCTTCATAAAAATGCTTGTTTTGCTGACAACATTATGGAAAGGATTTTTTAAGGAGATGGGCCTTTAAAACCTCTTTAGGACCTGTTTAACCAGAAACAGCTCAGAAGTCGCTAGCGCTAAACCCACCAGACTCCATGTAAAAAATGTCATACTTTTAGCGTGTATAGATCCCACACATTGTCACATTTACATCAGTAAACTATGTGTTTATTTCAACCAAAACTAGAGTTGTGATGGTTGGAAAAGTGGAAAGACAACCCAAAACGGCTTGTCATAGTTTTATTTTGTTTTTGTTGAAGATAAATTAAGTATATTTTATGATGCTAAAATTTGTGTTTATTTACATGGAGTCTGGTAGGTTTAGCAAATGCAATTTTGCATTTGTTTTTATGTTTAAAAAAAGAATTGTACTCTTTAACAGAAAGGTCGACCTCCTGGCAAACCCTTTCGATAATGTTGTCAAACACTAACAGATTATTAATCTGAAACTAGCACTTTAATGAAGGTAAATACAAGCTGGACTTTGTAGCTTGTTTCTCCCCTGCAGACTGCAACGATCTTGCTTAACACTGGACCGTTGTCAAAGATTGTTGTTCCCATCAGTCACTTAGGCTCATCAATCGACTCGGCTTTGCGACCTTGGTGTAGAGGTGGGTCGGACCAGGGTTGATTTCAATGTGAATTGCACGTAACCAGGGTGACAGCCAGGTTAGGGTTAAATTATGTGAATGGTTTGACATGTGAAGGGGGCACAGTCGTCACAGGTTGCCACCCACTTTGAAAAACCAACAACAACATAGATTAGGTCCCACTGTGCTATGAGAGATGTTCACCAGTCTGCTTATTCTCCAAAGTTGACTCCGACTCAACTTTTGCAGAGTGGTAGCACAGCGGTTGAAAAAAAACTGCCCGCAATAACCCAGCGTTAAAAAATTCCTTCATAAAAACAAGTTTACTTTAATTTAGTGATGTCAGATAAATGTGTTATTAACGGCGTTAACACACACCTATTTAAACGGCATCGCAAGATCAAATTTTTTGTTTTCAATTTTCACATGCTGTTGCAACAACGAGTTAGAAAAATTACAACACCACACCGGATCTAGCTAGACCAGAAACAGGACAAATGGCATACCGCACACACGTCGTATGGGCTTGGGCCAAATAGTACTAACGTCACGTTTTGAGCGGATGACGAGGGCAAAACGCTGAAATGGACGCCAATAAGATTCTGGATGGAAAGTTGACTTTTTAAAAGTGACCAAATGGTTCCATTGACAAGACCAAAGTGTGTTTGGTCATTTAGTCGCCAGTCTGAAATACCACTTGATGGCCAAGCACACAACTGATGTCAATTCCCCCCACTTCACATATTTCTTTCACACTTTTCTTGATGGACAGCATTACTTAGTGTGAGAGATTTTTTGCTCCAAGTGAGAATATTAGTGTGAAAATGAATAGCTACAGTATATGCCAATGTTGTTTACAATGACAAAAAAACATTTACAGAAAGCAAGCGGATCCACTTTTCCATGTTGATAATAGCATTAAAAAGAGAAAAAAAATAATTGGACAAAAAGCAATCAAGTGACACTTAAAATAGATAAAAATGTGTGATTAATTGCAATTAACAACAAAATTAATGCGATTAATGACAATTAAATATTTTAATCGTGTGACAGCACTAGTTTAATTCTCTCAGCACTGCCGCCAACAGCATTGATATCAAACAAAGGAAATATGTTCTCCCTTCGTCATAAATTGATACAAAAGTAGCTAATTCTATGTTTACTGCTGCAATGAATGAAATGCAGAGGGAAAAAGAGCATCTGTCTCCACAAAATCATCAGTTGACTGTTTGAAGGTTATTTATTTGTGCTTTGGAACGAAATCCCTGCAAATAAATGATGAAATAAGCTTTAATTCTCTCTCTCTCTCTCTCTCTCTCTCTCTCTCTCTCTCTCTCTCTCTCTACTGTACAATGACAAATTTGAGTAGCTACAAATCATTAATTATGGTGGTGTACAGCTGGACTTGAGTATATGACAAGTTAGCTGTAGTCTGTCATTGCCAGACCTTCCTCCACAGCGCTGCACAGGGCTATGGCCACAAACCGGCTTTCATAAGGAATTAACTAACTCTTCAGGGAAACGAAGGTAGAGGAAGAATGATAATGGATTAGAAAAACGTATTTCAAAGGCTGAGACAAAAGGCTGACCAAAAAGAGCAAGAACCAGACAGAGGCAGACAAAAAAGACACAGAGGCATACAGAGGTTGAAACAGGTTCATAATTTCATAAGCTAATACGCTCATCTTTTGTGCCAGCATACAGAGGGAACTGAATGATGAGTCTTCCAAAAGATTTTAATTTTAGAGATATAAGTAGAAATCATTTCCCTGCTACAACTTATCCAACATTGTTACCATGTTTAAACATATGCCATTTGAGAAAAACCTTTTCGGGTCATTCTTTCTAGTACACCATTTGAATAAATATTAGTTTCATATCACAAAAGCAAGAAGAGGTGTTAACATATGCAGATGACATGAGTCTGTATATTAAAGTCCTCATAAGTCTTTGCCAGCTCTTGCTCATAATATCAGAATCACCTTTTTTGCCAGGTATGAGGACAAATTTTCCTTTAGAACATTGCTGCATACAATGTGCTTACACATACAAAACAACCAAACAATGTAAACACAATAATATAAACATACTTTAAACAGAAACAACATATATAAAGAATAAAATTGAAATTGAATTGAGTTCTGTTCTGAATAGGATGTGAATTTGCAAAAATCTTTCTTTTGACTGAAGCATCAGTCACCACTCCATACAGTGGGGCTCAAATGTTTGGTCACCCCAGGTAAAGATTTGTATTAATGTGCATAAAGTAGCCAAGAAAAGATTGAAAAATCTCCAAAAGGCATCAAATGACAGATTATACATTTGTATAATATGTTAAAAAAAGTTAGATTTTATTTACATCATTTACACTTTCAAAATAACAGAAAACAAAAAAATGGCGTCTGCAAAAGTTTGGGCACCCTGCAGAGTTTACAGCATGCACCACCCCCGTTGGAAAGCTGAGACCTGATAGTGTCATGGATGGTTCCCAATCATTGTCTGGAAAGACCAGGTGATGTCAATCTTAAGGTTTTAAATGCCCAGACTCAACTGACCTTGCCCCAACAATCAGCACCGTGGCTTATTCTAAGCAGTTGTCTAGAAAACTGAAACTACTGAAAATAGTTGATGCTCCCAAAGCGGGAGAAGATTTAAGAAGATAGCAAAGTGTTTTCTGAGGCCAACATCCTCTGTTCGGAATGTAATTAAGAAATGGCCGTCATCAGGAACAGTGGAAGTTAAAGCAAGATTTGGAAGACCAAGAAAAATATCAGACAGAACAGCTCACAGGATTGGGAGAAAAGCAAGTCCAAACCCACGTTTGACTGCATGATCCATCCAGAAAGACCTGGCAGACACTGGAGTTGTGCTACACCAATCCACTATAAATAGATACTTGTACAAATATGGTCTTCATGGAAGAGTAATAAGAAGACAACCTTTTCTACGGCCTCAGCACAAAAATCAGCGCTTGAAGTTTGCAAATGGACATATAGACCAGCCTGATGCATTTTGGAAACAAGTTCTGTGGACCGATGACGTTAAAATAGAACTTTTTGGCTGGAATAAGCAAAGGTACGTTTGGAGAAGAAAGAGCACAGAATTTAATGAAAATAACCTCTTTCCAACTGTTAAGCATGGGGGTGATCAATCATGCTTTAAGGTTGTACGTAACAAATTTTCGACACTAACTTGATGCCATCTGTGAAAAAGCTGAAGTTAAAGAGAGGATGGCTTCAACAAATGGACAATGATCCTAAACACACCTCAAAATCCATGGTGGATTACATCAAGAGGCATAAACTGAAGGTTTAGCCATGGCCTTCACAATCTCCTGACTTCAATATTATTGACAATTTTTGGACAGACCTTAAAGAGCAGTGTATTACTGACAGCCCAGTAATCTTAAAGAACTGGAAGACTTTTGGAAGGAAGAATGGGCGAAGATACCTCAAACAAGAATTAAAGACTCTTGGCCGGCTACAAGAAGCGTTTCCAGGCTGGGATACTTGCCAAAGGGGACAGTACAAGGTATTAACTCTGCAGGGTGACCAACTTTTGCAGAGAATTTTTTTTTGTTTTCTGTTATTTGTTAAGTGGAAATAAAATCTAACTTTTTTTTAACATATTATATTATACAAAAATCTAATCTGTCATTTGATGCCTTTTGGATTATTTATCATCTTTTCTGTGCCTCTGTATGCACATAATTACAAATTTGGGTTGCCTAAAACTTTGAGCCCCACTGTATGTGTATCCCAGAAATGAATGAACTAAACAAGTTGTAAAACTGGACTGGTGAATTCTGGACATGAGGTAGCAAGGAAGACTTGACTGGGGTAACCACGTTGGCCATATACGTTTTGCACGTTGGCTTGCCAACATTTGCTAATTTGCAATAAACAAAAAAGGAATGTCATTGTTGAAAAGAAATAGATTTTCTGGCCAAAGCATTGGACCAATTGAATATGTAGAATTGATGTCGGTGCTAATTGAAAAGCCCAATGATCACCATTGTGATTATAATATAATTCCTCCTGAGTGAATGTCTGCACAATCAAATTTAATCAATCCAAAATGTGTTTGATATTTCAGTCGAGACCAAAACAGATTTAGACATCAGCATCCATAGACATGCTGCATCTTGGCTGCATGTCTCTATGGATGCATATTTAATGGTTATGTTAAAGAGAAGTACCACATTTTTTCAATAGTATTTTTATTTATAGCAAGCCTCATTGTAATATCAGGTAATGATATAGGTTCTTCATCCCTTCTCCATGTTATTTAGTCAATCTACTCAGTCAAAAAATATCCCACAATATAAGACGTCAGTGTGCAAATGAACATGCAGCACACCTTATCATATCTTCTTTGACCTTGTCAGTGAGAGATGTGCTTAATTAATTGGTTTTGAGATAAGGAATCCTTCTTTCACAACATGAATGACTCAATCCCTGATTCTTAGGATGCTTTTCGAGGGTAGAGAGATCTTGGATTCTGGCCATAGGTTTTCTATCTGTGGACGACAGCTAGCTGGGGATGGCACGCCTCCTAGCCAATAAGGGGCTTGGGTGGGATCAATCAATGATCAATGTAAAATTAGAGGACTTATCTCTGGTGGGGACATGTATAAATGATTAATGCTACTTCATCAATAGCCAATGTACCTAGTGAAGGACTGTAAAGTGAATCTTAGTAAGTTTTTAGTTTACTTTGCCACTATGGGGAAGTGAGGGCGGAACTCTGTTAACGTTGACTGGAGCTGAGAAATGAAAATGGCGTAAAAGATACTCCATATTGGCCCGTAGTAGTTTTGGAGGCCCTCTCTCAGCTATTACATGGGTCATTTAGCAAACAGTATGATGCTGCCTGCTATGCTTCATTTTTTTGACATATGCCCTTGTTGTGAACCATGGTAGGAACTTCTTACTCTTCTGAAGCATTTGCTGGCAGAGGAGCATTTATTTCAAACTATAAATCAAGAACAAATCAATTCATCCATCTAAGCATTTAAATTATTACTGACTTCTTAGGAATTATCAAATAAGTGATGGATACTTTCAAAATGAGTCAGAGGAGAGGAATTTAATCAATGCATTAGTTTTGTCTATGTAGAACTGTGTATTCATCCTCCAACAAACGTGCTAAAAATAAAGAAACTTTGGACAAAGATATCTATATGTTATGCTCTCTTTTTTATTTCTATTGATAGGTAAGAGTATGGGGCTGTTCCTTAGGGAGTGAAGTGCACAATACAGTGTGCGTGTGAGGGCATAAGGGCACTGAAAAGGACACATAATGCAGAAAGAATCATATTATAGTTATAAGCATTACACAAGAGGGAGAGGCACAATGGGCCACTTTGTGTGCACAAAGTCAGCTGACAGAAAATAAGTGGCATTAACCTTGTCAGTCAAAGATATGGAGGAAAATGCTTGAGTTAAGTTTTTCCTCTCAGTATTTCCACAACATGAAGATGATATGATAATTCCTTGACATTAAAGCTCTAGGGCATAGTTGCTGACCCAAACTTCAATCTTCTGAACATTGTTATACTGATAAATCCAAAGAGAGTTGTGTGGAGCTTTGTAGCAACTCATTTGGTAATGGCTTGAATGAAACAGATTTTTATTAGTATCAAAAAGTAATGCACCTTTTCACAGCACATGATTCAAATAGTTGTGCTTGAGATTGCACAGCTCAACCCTTGTATTATGTTGAAAACAATTACATTGATTATGTCACGGGTCAAAGTGACCTGTACGGGGTAAATACACTCAAACAGTCAAAGAATGAAGAGTTTTCTTTTTCATTTTTATTTAACCTTTGTTTAACCAGGAAAGTCCTGTTGAGGTTAAAAACTTCTTTTTCAAGGGAGTCCTGGCCAAGAGGCAGGCAAAAACACAATCAATTACTTTTATAAAAGTTATACAACACAGACAGTTAAAAACATTTACAATGTAAGCAGGTCATTTCAGGTTCTCTCAATCTGGATTTAAAAGCATTTAAGGAAATAAGTTCAGATAATTTAAAGTCTTTTTGCAAAGAGTTCCATGCAGAAGGAGCGGAGTAAACAAAAGCCCTTTTTCCTAGATTTGTACGGGCAAATGGAACAAAGAGCAGCAAGTGATCATCTGATCGCAATGAATAGGAACCAACACTTTTCCGTGTGAATAAACTACTGATGTACAATGGCAACAGAACTAGCATGGCCTTATAGATAAAAATATGCCAATGCCCTGATCTCCTGTTTGACAGCAATGGCCATCCCACTCTGGACTACAGGTCACAATGATGGGTTAGATTTTTACAATTTATAATAAATCAGAGACGCATGGTACACAGTGTTAATCTTATGCAGACACTGTGCTGAGGCTGTCCCATACACCATATCACCATAATCTTAGAAAGATAAAAACGTTGCAGTGACTAGCTGCTTTTTTGCTTTAAAAGAAAAACAAAATCTATTTCGAAAGAAAAAGGACTATTTGAGTTTAACTTTTTTCACAAGGTTGTCTATGTGAGGCTTAAAAGAGAGGGCATCATCTAGCCAAATGCCAAGGTACTTATAAGAATGAACCACCTCTATGACATTTCAAGTCAAAGTAAACACAGAAAGAGGAACCTGAGAAACCTTCCTAGTGTTACCAAACAACATCAATTTAGTCTTATCCGCATTGAGAACCAGTTTAGCTGCATAAGCGTGTGTTGAACCACATCAAAAGCTTTCTGCAGAGACTTTCGCTGGGGACGATCCAAAACAATAAATAATCGTGTAATCAGCATAGAAATGCATATTAGCATCCGAGACATTTGGGCCCAGGTCATTTATATACATAATAAACAAGAGAGGACCCAATAATGAACCTTGTGGCACCCCCTTGTGGACCTTCACTAATGCAGAACATAGACCATCACATTTTATACACTGAGTCCTGTCACTCAAATAATTAATGAACCAGGAAACTGCACAATCAGACAGTCCCAGACAAAGAAGCCTATGCTTTAAAACAGCATGGTCCACTGTGTCAAATGCTTTCAACAATGAACGTTGTTTATATGAACATTTAGAAAAGAGAAGGGCAGTACATTTTTAATTCCAAAACTACGGAAGAGGATTAGGGCCACTGGTGAAAAAATGTATGTGAGATCTGACTTTATTCTCAGAATTCAGAGATTAAAGTCAGAATTCAGACTTTTTTCTTAGAATAGAGAAAAAAAGTTAGAATTCTGAGAAAAAAGTTAGAATTCTGAGACTAAAAGTTAGAATTCTGAGAATAAAATCAGAATTTTGACTTTAATCTCAGAATTCTGAAAAGAAAGTCAGAACTCACATACATTTTCACCAGTGACCCTAATCCTCTTCAGTACAAAACTATATTAATCAATTATGTAGTGAATGTTTTTCCGCTCTACAAGACAGGTACAATTTTGACCCATCTATCCAATTCATCTCTGATCGCAGCTAATTTGTCTCTTTCACGGCGAAAAGCCCTGGTGTTGCGGAACACCCGAGATATCAAATGAAATTACTCCAGTGACATTGCTGCTCGAAAGATTGGCATTCTGCTCTATTCTATTCTTACATTCTCCCTTTGACTTGTACACTCCAGCAAAATACCAGGATTTCAATGTATGCATGCAAGTCAATCTGATCCAGTGGCTTCTATTTCTCTTGAAATACACACCTCCCCTGCAAGTTGGTCATGTCCAGTAGCATCCTATCTTTTGGTTGAGGTAAAGAGATGAAATGCTGATTAAATGGTTTTGAGTCATTTTGATGACAGTCTGCCATGGCTTTGGTGTGGATTTGGTGGACAATTTTATGTTCCCATTGTTAGATGTCTAGGTCCCCTCTGTTGAGGATGGTCAATATCCATTGTTTTCAGCTGATGTAGAGACTACAGCAGACTGGTCCTCTGAATCCTCTTCATCATAGGGAAATTCACAATCTGGATTGTCAAAATGACCCACATCATCTTTGCATACAAACTCTGAACAGACATTGCACTACACATCAGTGTGTCCATATTTGATGAACAATTTCATGACCCTAAATGAGGAAATGTCATACAATTTCATGAAGAAAAAGATAGGTTTACCAGCATTTTGGTCAACACAAAAACAGAAATGGGTCAAATTGACCCATAACATGATAAAAGGGTTAAGTGAGCTATTTTCTTTCAGTTGAGTTAATTAGACACTGCTCTTAAAATGCAGTGTCTAATCAAAGTGTCTATCTTTCTAATACAGGGTGTAAAAATCAATACATTTCTGAAACAGTAACATTTCAGATTAGTGCAGTGATTCACAGCTCAGCGCTCCATTCCGTGTGCACTGGGTCTGTCTTGTTCTACAAATCCAAAAAGTGAATCACATCACATCAATGCACTTGGATAGAGATTTATATTCATATCCATAATATTCAGCTAATGTTTGCTTAAATATGCAGATGAGGAGCAAACAGCGACAATCAAAATAAAATGATCCTCCTGTTAATCAATTCACTTCAATAAATCTTCATTGTCTCTTGAGGGTTAGAAAATATGGGAGAAACGTAGTGTGAATAAGACATAATATTAAATGAAGTTACCTGTTGACACAATACAGTAACGTGAGCTATTTAAAGGAGCCGATACACGTTTAAACCTTATTGGCTCTTACCAATGCTTACCAGTGCTGTGTACTTTGTCCACAGCACTTGCAAATATATTCCAATACATCCACGGCCTCTATACCCTTTATAATTAAATATTATGATGGAGTCTAGTCATCTACCTATTATGTTTTTTAAGCCAATGACCCCCTTAACTTACTACTTATACTATATAAAATGAAAGTTGTGTATTAACCTGGTCCTACAATAACATGTGGGGCAGCCTAAAGCTTTTATACATAATCATATTTATGTTAAACGTACATGTGGCACAGTGAAACCTCAGGATGAACTGTATGTGGATGGCTATTGTAGTGACTTCTATAGACCTGTAAGTGCGTCATCAGTGGAGATTTCTATTTTGCTAATAACATGTTGGCTTCACCTCTTTTTTTTTTAATTAACAATAATTTGGAGGCTCCCCCCTGCATTGACTCTGAAGGACCCCCAATGGGTCCCGGACCCCCTGTTGAAGATCTCTGCTGTAAACATACCAGCCTATAATCATTAACCTTATTGCACTCTTAGATGAAGTCTCTCCTGATTGAAATGTAAATGGATGTTCTTATTTAGCGCTTTTCTAGTCTAAATGACTACTCAAAGCGTTTTTCCATAGTACAGGAACCATTCCCCATGCACACACATTCACACACTGATTCACAAACGGCTGATGCACCGTCGTGTCCTATGTCTGCCCATTCCGAATCCCCTAGTCCCCGTTCGAGGGCCGGCTTCTCGGGTTCTTCTGTTCGGGGACACAGACCGACAAAGCGGTTGCACTCTGGCTCTGAGGAGCTCGATGTGCTTGGCATCCTGGAGGAGAGAGAGGACTTCCGGGTGTCAAGCCGATGTCATCAGAAGAGCGCCGCGCCAGATCATGATGACCTGCCGTCCCGGGCAGAGCGCCGTGTTCTTCACCCTTGCCCTGCCCTGTGGCGGCCACGGGTCTAGTCCTTGAGGGGGCCCAGAACCTAGAGGCGGGCCTGACGGCAGGAGCGGTCGGGACTCTCCTCAACTCCAGGGCCCCGTCTACACGGAGGATGTATGGCCTGAAGGAGAACGTTTTCTCTGCCTGGCGCAGAGGACGCATGCTGGAACCAGTTACCCGCCCGGTGGTTCAGGTGCTGGAGTTTCTGCTGGACCGCTTCTCTGCGGGCCTTTCCCCACCCACGCTCAAGGTTTACGTGGCAGCCATTTCAGCTTTCCACGCCCCTTCAAGGGATAGGTCTCTGGGGAGGCTTCCTCTGGTTGGCGGTTCCTCCGTGGGACCCGGAGGATGAGACCTGCGACTCGCCCTAGGATTCCCACCTGGGATCTGGCGGTGGTTCTCGAAGCTTTGGCTGAGGCCCTCTTTTAACCCATGGAGTCCCTGGAAGTACCTGACCCTGAAGTACATGACCCTGAAGATGGCCTTCCTCCTTGCCATCACCTCTCTGAGGAGGGTGGGGGACCTCTAGGCTCTTTCGGTTACTCCCCAATGCCTGGAGTTTGCCCCGGGTAATATGAGGGCCATCCTGTACCCCATTTCGGGCTACGTTCCCAAGGTGCAGTCCACTGTAATGGGGCCCGTGGTACTGCAGGCGTTTCATCCTGCACCTCATGTGACTGCGGAGGACGGGAGGCTCCTTTTGCTCTGCCCTGTCAGAGCACTGAGTGTCTTCACTCTGAGGTCCTCCCGGTGGAGGAAGACAGACCAGTTGCTGGTGTGTTTTGGGTCCCCCAAGGCTGGGCTCCCCGCTTCCAAACATACTATCAGCAACTGGATCGTTCAGACTATCTCCCTGGCCTATCAGGTGCGCGGTTTGCCTTCAACTATGGCTGTAAGGGCTCTCTCCACAAGAGGCATGGCGGCCTCCACGGCTCTCCTCTCTGGAGCTTTCTCCAGGGGGTTTGTGATGCGGCTGGCTGGGACACTCCTATCACCTTCTTTCAGGTTCTATAGTCTGGACCTTCCCTCCGCACCCGGCACCAGAGTGCTCTCCTCCTAGTCGTGCCCACAGGTTGCTTGTATGCTGGGGCAGGCGGGTGTTTTGCCATGGGTTAATGAGCTATGTGCCGGCGTGCTTTTATGCCCCTACGGTTATGCCGTCACATGCTACCGTTCTATCTAGGACCAATAGGATTGGAGTAGTTTTCATTCGTATTCAGCCCTGTCATGCCTAAAGGCTTTCCCATGGTGTCGCAACCAACGCAGAGTCTCGTTCCCCTATCTCAGGGAACAAGGGTTACATAAGTAACCCGAGACGTTCCACACTTTGTTTTGCTCTTCATAAATATTTTATGTCTTGTGTCCTGTATCCACAGACCCACAGGGTTAGAATTAAGCTACTGAAACAATTTGGTTAATGTTGACACTAAAAACATTTTTTAATTACCAAGTTGATCAATTCAGTTATTGAGTCAGTTATTGAATGGGGGGGGGGGGGGGGCAGAGCCCTGGTAAACAATATAAAACCTGTACAAAGATAAATGTGAATTTTAAGAAAGTGCTACAGGGTAGTGTGAGCGACAGGGAGGAAAATAAACACTTTTGGGAGTTTTATTTGCCAGAATATAAAACAAATATAATAAATAACATCTCAACTTTCAAACCCGAGATCTCGAGTTTAGTGTTTGTCCCCAGTATGTTTTTTTGTTTTGTGTCACCTCAGGGGCTCTGTAAAAACACCCATGGGTGCAAGATAACCTTTTGTGCAAAGGAAGAATCTTCCCTTATTGTTTTGTATTCTACGGGATTATGCCTTCTTGCTTTTTATTGATTTTTCTCATTTTGATTCTGTGCTTTTACCTGTGTAATTTGAAGCACTTTGGGGTTGCCGTTGGTTATAAAATGTGATGTATAAATTAATTTGCCTTGGCTAGGAAAAAAAGGAAAATTTAACTCTATTGCACTTTGTCTTGGAAACCCTGTATTTTGATTTGATTTATGTAATCGTATCAAGAATGCCTTACACATGAAAAGACAAAATAAAATTGCAGATAAAAACACAATAAAGTCCAGGACTTATTTCAATGGTGGTAACTTTTTGGAGAAAATTTTTGTATATCCTTTATGTATGTTTATTTCTCGTTTTTAATATAAGCCAATACAGGTTTCTACCACACCTTCAAACATACTATGTATTTCTTTCTATGATTTGTATTTCTTTGTGTGTGTGTGTGTGTGTGTGTGTGAAACAAAAAAAAACTCTGGCCTCTATGGTCTGTTACATTGGCGGCAGGTGCTTCCATCACTCCATCAGTTATTACGCTTCCACTTCTTCCTTTCTTTTGGCCCATTGAATGTTTTGTTTTTGTTTCTTTCTTTGGTGGTTGGCAACAAACAGGCATCACATCACCAACTGGAATGGAGTAACTTGTGATTGGCCAAAATCTGCAAATTTTTTTTGTATCAAATTTGATTTGATGTTGTAGTATCAAGGAACAATAATGCTTAGGGGAAATGTATCAGTGTGGACTAGCCAGACCCTCCTCCGCAACGCTGTGGAAGAAGGTCCGGCAAAGAGCTATGAAACAGCACCATAAGAATACGCTCAATATCAATGATTTTAAGCTTGTGGTGAAGTACAGACTTTTCTGGCCTTTCTTTCAGATAGCCAGGGTCAAAGTCCTTCAGCAGACTGGCAAGGCAGAGAAGCTGAGATTTTGGTTAAGCAAATTGCGAGCTAGATGTCTAACTCAACACACACTTGTGATTCTCAACATTCTGGCGGGGAATGGAAGTAAAGCTGAGGTATATATGGAGCTTCCGAGTGGCTGGAGAACGATCTGGTGTGTTGATTACCAATGGTGGAAGAAGTATTCCGATCCTTAAATGACTTACAGTAAAAGTACTAATATCACACTGTAAAAAAAATACTCTAACTCCTGCAATGAAAATGTCACTTAAGTAAAGGCTGTAAATATCATCAGAAAACATGTACTTGAAGTACTGAAAGTAATAGTACTCAATGCAGCAAAAGTCTTACATTTTAGAAACTGGAAACGTTAAAAGTTCTGTCAACTAAGTTGTAGGGTAGTTTCTTTATTAATAAAACATTGTATTGTATAAACTACATGTGTTTTGTGTTAAAATATACAGTATATCAATTGTAGAGTAAATAGTTACTAAAGCTGTCATATGAACGTATTGGAGTAAAAAGTACAATATTTCTCGATGAAATGTAGCGGAGTAGAAGTGGCATGAAGAGAAAAAGACAGCCCGGGACAGACAAAGACATGTTGAGACAAACAGAAGAAAGGAAAATATGTTCATTAACAATTTCCTTTTTCTATGTGCGTTTAACCATTTTTTTTGGAAATTCGTAGTACAGAAATTTGAGGCAGGGTTGTAGCAGCACTCCTTTCTTCAGAGCGGTTCTTTTTAGTATTACGCCGCCACGTCAAGCTGTTGAAAGGAAAGATGCCCTAAATGGCCACTCCAGTGACTTTGTTACATTTATCCTGCTGAGAACATGGCTATAAAATGTCATGCTGACAAGCTGTTGATAGCCTCAATAAGGAAATGTACTAATTGCTATGACTTTCACTGTCTCACAGCCTCTGTCCATATGTCCATTTCGAAGTCTCCCTGTGGAGTCACAATATGTAACAGCAAATTACTTTGACATATTAGAACTTGGTGGCATGCTGGCACACGGCTTATTGACTTCGAGGAAGATTTCTCATGGATGAGAAGCAAGGCAAGTTTTTCCAATTTGGATTTTCAGCTGCCTCACAGAGAGAGAGAGAGACAGAGGGGGAAAGAGAAAAGCTTAGGTTTGAAAAGGTTTGAAAAAGGTGACGTGCATTTTTCTCTTACAGGGATGTTCACTCTTGCAAGAGGTCAGGCCAAAATGTTCATGGCCCATTTAGTCCTTAACACATCAATTCCAATGTGCCATCTGTGTTTTCCTCTAGGAAGCGAAGAAATCCCAGAAAGCGCAGTAATGTGACAAGGGGAAAAATGTCCCGGCAATGTTTTGCGAGTGCAGGGCTGAACATAATTAGATCCCAGACCTCCACAGAGACTTACCAAACACACAGCCATAATGTCAGCCCGACCGGGCCTCTGCTAACGCCAACAGTACTGTCAACAAGCAATTTGGATTAACCTTCTAATCTTGTAGATGGTAATTGTGCTCTCAGAGATCTATTGAAAGCTAAATGCTGCAAAATAAGATCAGTGGCAGCAGCAAGGCTCTAAGAACGGCAATATGTGTCTGTTGGTGGCTTAAACTTTGATCCAGACTTAAATATCCATTTAAAAGCTTTTCCCATTTAAGTGTTTTTAGACATGCATGGGGTATGTCCCAGGTTCTCGAATTTCACCCATGTTCCTTTCACTTGCTTCCCTTCCTTTGTTTTGCAGGCATTCAGTCACAAACCAAAGTATTAGACACAATTAAAGTTTGACCTGATGATCACACTAGTGAAATCTTAAGGGATCATCAGAGTTATTACAGTGAAAAACATGCCCGTTGTACTCTGAATTACAAATATCAACATCATGGTGGTGCTAGAGGAAAAGTCAGTAGGTTTCATCCTTTGGGGACCCTGGCTGCTTCCCAAGACACTTATTTGATATCTCTTCACATGAACCGGATGTTCTGGCCCTCCTACTTAAAGGCCGTCTCAAAGTCCTGCCCTGAGGAGCAACAATCGAGGATCTCCAAGGAGCTATGAGCGAGGATACACAAAAGCACCCTTCCCTGAAGCCGTGCAGCTAAAGGAGTTGCTAACTCCGCCCTAAACAGCTGAAGAATTCACGTGATGTTTCAGAGGAAGGGATGTCTCATCCCTCTAAAAACACATTTCTTGGTTTCCTCTCTCCTCCCAACTCTCCCATGTTTCCTCGGTGGGACGGACTAAGACGCCAGGAAATCATGCAAAAAGAATCCTGCTGACCATGATGTTGATATTTTTAATTCAGAGTACAACAGTCACATATCTTTAACTGTAATGACTCTGATGAGCCCTAAAAATTTCCTCTACTGTGACCATTAGGTCAAACTTTCAATGTTTCTAATACTTTGGTTTGTGACTAAATACGAGCAAAACAAATGGCATTCATATCAGCCTCTGCTGCACTTTGTGTGTATGATGATTAGCAAATGTTAGCATGCTAAACTAAGATGGTGAACATGGTAAACATTACATCTGCTGAACATTATCATTAGCCACTGTGAGCTTGTTGCCATGCTTGGGTTGGTATTTAGTTCTAAGCACCGCTGTCTACACGTACAGCCTAGAGCAGCATAAAGCATAACTAGCGTCTTGATTCCTGTGCTATTGTTTATAACCTGGATCCCCATTAGCTTACGCTTTGGCGACCATTAATCTTCTTGGGGTCTACCAAAAAGCACACAAGACATAATACGTACATTACAAGCAGGGGTTAATGCCCGACAAAGTGTCTATTATCAGGAATAAATCGACAACGGGGAGGCAAGAACTGTCCGTCTGAGTCCATTAACCTTGCTTATGCCATGATCAATTGTCGAATAATGTTTTTTGAAGCTATTAAGTTATATTTTCATGGATTTTGCATTCAAAAATTATCCTTCCCATCCCATAAGGTTCAAGGAAAAGTGGTTCATTGCTCCAGTAAATAGGCAAACCTTAGATCAACAACTTGGCAACATGATGATGTGTGTGTGTGTGTGTATATATATATATATATATATATATATATATATATATATATATGGAAACCTGGAAGCCAATGATAATCACACAGGCCATGATATGATACATGACATAAAACAAACTAAAATAGTACAGTCAAAAACATTATATGGTCAGATACTTGCTGTCCTTAAAAACAATATGCTTTATAATTTGGTCATTGCTTCTATAACTTTTTCAAAGAAGGATCAGAAGGCTACAAATGTGGTCACCTGGTTTGGGCCAAAAATGCCCCAAAAATGCATTTTATATACAAAATATATAGGTGGGTGGATAGGTTGGGACTGACATTGGTGGGAAGAGACTTTTTGTATCGCATTTGGGGGAAACTGTGAGCAACTTCGCTGAGGTATTATGAGAAAAAGGCAGATGACAAGAGCATTTTAGAATTAAAGCAATCCGCACTGAAGGACCTTGTTCCGGGTGCCTCTGCTTCTTCTGTCTCCATTAAAATGCAAAGAGGCGACAGCAGCAGTCTGGGGCCCAGGAAGAGGTAGTGACAGAGGGGGGAGAGGCAAATAAAGGTGGCAAGAAGAAGAAGAAGAAGCCAAGGATGTCTGTTGAGGATAGGGCCGACATTGGAAATGACACAAGTGTGTGCCTGTGATGTGTTGTCAACTGAACTGAAAATTGAAAAGTGAAACTCAGAGAAAGGAAGGTTGTCTAAAGTTCGAGGTGCATTTTACATGTCTATATTATCTCTAGAAATAACTCTATAACTCTACAGCAATTAAATTATCCTTTTATTGTGACATTGCAGAATGTAAAAGAGGCATTGGCAGATGCTTTCCATGTGTTTTCACTCAGTGACAAAGTGAAAACTGCAAAAAGGGGGTTGCACTGTATTTTAACTGACTGCATGACTGCTCATCAAGCTCTTCTTTGAAGACTGGAAACAATAATGTAGAACAAAGGATTTCCCAAATGTTTTTATTGTGCCGCCCGGGGCAGGATATTGAGAACAATTTCATCACATTGGATATAAAAAATACTTTAATTCAGTGACATACTGTGGCTACATGGGGTGTGATGAGCAGAGACACAAAAGCCTGTTTCCTCAATATCATGCATACTGCTCTGCTGGCATTCAAGCCCAAGGCAATGTTTAGTCATTTCATTAAAATGGAACACAAATGGATAGCTGTGTAGTTTTTGCTTCATTAGACCCAAACTCTGCTGCCTTGCTACTCTCTGCTAAAGATCCTGCATTCCCTCTAGAAAACAAATTGCAGTGTGTGAGATTACTCTTGTAGCAAATATCAGAAGAAATGTCAAAATGCGTGAGATGCATTTTTATCTTTTACCTTGGTTCACCTTTTGGTTGCTGTGATCATTGATTCTTTTTGCAGATAGTCAAAACCCGGCTCACGGTAAACACTATCATCATTTCCTGCAGCCGGGGAATTACTTTTCCGTGCAAAACACAATAGAAACACAATGGTACAACCGCTTTACTTCCCAAGGTGCACTAATTTATATTTTTTTCATTAACATAGAAACAAATGTCAATATGAAGTTAGTCAGTTTTGATGATGAAGCCAGCTCATTGGTTTTACATCATATTCACTGTGTAGGGTCATTCTCACAATATTTTTGCTGTAGAAGGGTAAAGAGGGGACAGACCTGTCAGCAAATGGCCAGAGATTGGACTCAAACCCTGAGCCACTGCGCCGAGGACTCTGCTAATTTTTTCTGAAAGTTCAAGGTAGAGGATTCAGTTACTTTTGAACATAGTGCAGTTGTCGCATTTTGGTCAGGTTTAGGCACAAAAATACTTGGTTAGGTTTGGAAAAAGATGGTTTGGGTTAAAATCAGTACATTTTTTACTTCACTTCTGTGTACATAACGTTATATGATTAATTATTTTTTTATTGCCAATCATTCCGCACTTCTGATCTTGAGTGAAAATCAGTAAGAGAACTGATGATGTCTTGATTTCAAAGATGTATTAAAACAACTTGACTCACATCAACTTTAAAGGTTTTTCTGCTGAATGTAATATCATTGATTCCTTTGTGTTATCCTCTGTTATCCTCAGAGGCTCTTTGGAAATCAGAATGTGTAATTGTATTTTAAAGATATAGCAATAAGAAAAGTAACTGAGTTGGTTTGAGAATTTCAGTTGGCAGGCCGAATTTAAATGCCTAGGTTGTTTTCTTTCTTGCATGGTTGTTTTGGTGGAAAATCTTGGCGTGCGACATTCATAGAATTTCTGAGATTCCCTCTTTGAAAAAGTAGTAAAGGAGGGCATAAGGCAGAGGCTTCTCAAAGAGGACATATATTTGATTTAATGTGTGAGGACAGTGCAGAGTTAGAGAATACCCTCTGGTGCTTTGCAGAGGAGAACAGGAGGACTCTGCAACCAGCGTGATAGAAGACTTTTTGTCAGAGGACAGGGGCAGAGAAAGGAAGGCAGCAATGGCCTGAAGAGGTTCAGAAGGAGTGATAGAAGGCATCTGGGCAAGCAGTGAAATGGCCCAGCATGCAGACCCTGGGTAACATAAAAGAAGCAAATGCACCCAAAAACTGGAACCCCGGGGTTGTGCAGTAGCACAAAGGTTAATGAGCAGAGAGATCCTCTGCAGGAGGCCTGATGAGAGAGGACAGGAGGAAAGATCGCTGCATACAGTATGAAGCACCATCCTAGTTCAGAATGAGTAGGGAGTTCAGTCTATCTGTTGCACCTATGTGTACTGATTTTTTTTATATAACGTCAGCTAAAGTGCCAGGCAGTCTCTTTTATGTAGACCTTAGTGGTCCCCTTATACTGTATCTGAAGTCTCTTTTATATAGACCTTAGTGGTCCCCTGATACTGTATCTGAATTCTCTTTTATATAGACCTTAGTGGTCCCCTGATACTGTATCTGAATTCTCTTTTATATAGACATAAGTGATCCCCTAATACTGTATCTGAAGTCTCTTTCATATAGACCTTAGTGGTTGCCTAATACTGTATCTGAAGTCTCTTTTATATAGACCTTAGTTGTCCCCTACTACTGTATCTGAAGTCTCTTTTATATAGATCTTAGTGGTCCACAAATACTGTATCTGAAGTCTCTTTCATATAGACCTTAGTGGTCCCCTGGTACTGTATCTGAAGTCTCTTTCCCCAAATTCAGCCTTGGTGCAGAATTTCAGCAACTAGAGCCATTCCCACAATGAGCTTTCCTTAGTATGTGCTTTTTTTGAGTCTGTAGCTTTTCAGGAGGAGAGGGAGGGGGGAGGCTCCTGGGTTGGGCTGGTGTTTTAACCCAAACTACCCTCTTTTTTTGTAATCTTAACTAGTCGATTTGGTGTCTAATCTTAACTGATCGGCTACACTCACCTGCAACATCCTCTGAAACGCTTGGCAACTCATGGTGACAGATGCCCGTCTCCAAGTCCCCTTTTCTCGACTAAACTTAACTGTAAAGATTGCTTAACTTAACTGTGATGTGGAGGCAAGACGGAGGCTGGGGGGGTGGCCATGCCCAACTGCCACTTTGCTTGTTTGAAAGCCATGATGTCTCTCTTTCATGGGGGGGGGGGGGGGGGGGGG
>NC_048408.1:1415330-1456632 GCF_013103735.1 Etheostoma cragini
TTGGAAAATGGCTGCAATGAAACAAAGAGTGAAAAATTTAAAGGGGTCTGAATACTTTCCGTACCCACTGTAAATACAATGTTTAAAAAATGTTCATGCCATGGGACCTTTAAGCCATTTATGGTTACTTTGCACACAATTAGGGCAAAGGTAGATAATGAGCCTTGATGATCATGTTTTTTTTATCATGTACAACCATTTTGTCTCTGAATTGAGGGGACTGAGAGCCCTCCCATGCTCCTCATGTTGCTGCCAGCCAGAACAAAGGAAATGGGTGGGACTTATAGAGCAGGTTATGATGAGAGGTCTGGTGAGAATGAATGGATCCATGCCCTGAAAGTGGGTGAAGGGTTACTGGAAAGTATGGCTCTATTCTACAGTTCCCATGAACCATTCATATACTGTAGCAAAGATAAATGAAGCATTGTCATTGGCATGTATTCCACGTATTTGTTGCTATATGCACCACATTGACTGCTGCTGTTATAGCACTGCTCTGGTCTGTGTAGAGAAGATGTCGGGGTGGATGGTTGAATACTAAAACACAGCCTTTCAAGTGCGGGAGTGGAGTTTGTGTCCACGAAGATGTAAAAGTAAAAAACACTAGACTTCCAACCAGGAAACAGGTGTTATTGTCCTGGGAGTACTCATTGAGGGGGCTGGTGTTTTAACCCAAACTACCCTCTTTTTTTGTAATCTTAACTAGTCGATTTGGTGTCTAATCTTAACTGATCGGCTACACTCACGTGCAACATCCTCTGAAACGCTTGGCAACTCATGGTGACAGATGCCCGTCTCCAAGTCCCCTTTTCTCGACTAAACTTAACTGTAAAGATTGCTTAACTTAACTGTGATGTGGCCGCCTAATTTTGCAGGGTGTCATACAAATTGGCATGCAGAATTTGTCACAAACGAACCTGTTCATGAGAATGCATTGAAAGTACTGGCATTATCATTTATCATTCATAATCTCTAAAGAGATTGATTTGAAAAACAGTGTCAGTTCAATCTAAAGAATGATCAACAAGGCTTCCTTGACCCTTTACAGATTTTTGAAACCACCTAATGACAAATGGTAAACCATTCATCTTGTTCTTAAGCCACCTCTTCTGATGTGGACACGCGTGGATTTAATATCCATGTCATTCCGTGCCACAACAATAACACAACCTCATTGCCCTATTTTCTCCTCCATACACCGCAAAACTAAGGATTGATTTTTTGAAAATAAAAGCAAGAAATAAGAGAAACACATCATGCCGCCTGGCAAGATACACAACCTCTCTCACCCTCGTGCGAAGGTCCACCAACAGAAGTAGTTGCCAGAGTGCTGGAGCATGAAGTACTAACAGCTTTGCCCAAGGCTAACTTCAACCTTTTTCAGTGGAATGGAATAGGAGATGTCTGGTGAATTTCTCATTGTTTATAGTCTCATTTCATGAAGAGATTAAGAGTGAGTCTCTTGCTTGGTGAAACAGGGAGAACCAGGGAAGCGAGAAGATCATTTACTTCTCTTGACAAAAAGAGCTTTCCTCTTAAGTGAAGCCGAGTGTGATTTAAGGGTTGAATTTGGCCAAGAGTAAGGTGTAATACAGAGTAATTGTACTTTCTACATTTGCTCACTGTCGAAAAATGAGACCCAATTCATAGTTATTTTTTTCAGGAGCCAGATGACGGATGGGCTATGCATCACAAAGGCTCTTCCCATATGTGTTGCATCTACAAACTGCATATCAACATGTTTTAGGTACAAATGCTTTGTTTTTCTTTATGATAAACGCAGCCATTGGTCCAAATCAGAGCTCAGAGTCAGTTAACGAACACTAATATAGCAGTAAACAATTATTTGCTATGCAAAGATATATGGATTAATGGAATCCTGAGCAGAGAATGAAGTCACACTCCCTCTGTGTGTGTTGTAATCAGAGTTTTTTCTGTTCTTTATCTTGATACCCAGTGTTGCCATGCCTTCATGGTAATGTCTGTGGGTGCCTACTTCATCAGTATCTGATGCAGAGGGCCATTTCCATGTACTGTAAAAAAATGTCACCAATCAATTTGAGGGCTGCCGTTTGAAGCCTGGAGTTTGCTTTATTTTGTCGCCATCTAGTTCTTTTGTGGGTTGTCACTTCCCGATGTCAGTCGTGTGCAAATTTGAGTTGTGCTTGCTCAGATTTAAACGGTTTACGGCCTAACGTGACATACGGAAATTTGTGAAATCCCTGAAATAACAAACTTTTCTCATTACAAACAATAACATAAGACTGAAATCATTTCAGAAACGTTGTAGCTATCTGTGGTTGTTCGACTGGTAACGTCAGCTCTAAATACCATTCAACTGACAGTCTTTGTTGTGTTTGATTGCTAGCTTGTAGCTAGCACTTTTTTTTAAAGTATGTCAGTAGAGCCCTTTTAAAGTTTAAAATGTGTTTATCATAAAACTTTTGCTCATTTGTGCTGGACGAAAGACTACAAAGAGTTGCAAAAAAAATAAAAGAGTTATCAATCTGGATGCTGTTTCTTATATGATTTTCCATCTACAATATAAAAAACGCTCAGTTTTTGTATGAAATGTAAGCAGTCATTATTCAGATCCCGGTTTGACCAAGGCTGATATTAAATGTGAACGTCTAGTTACCTCAGTAACATCATGTGTGCAAAGGCCAACAGATATCAGTGAAGTAATCACAGGATGGAAAAATGCAAGTGCATATTTCATGACAGTCTGTAGGCCTGAAGCCTCTGTGTCTTATATCTCAACCACACTGACTAAAGATGAAGGGATTGGTCAATTAGACCAAGTGGTGGGATATGCCTTAAAGCTCTCCTGGGATAGGCTTAAGATTGATGGACAATTCCTCTAATAAATTCCTCACTGAGCCTAGTCTTGGTCCACAGCGCTGCCACGACATTCCCGGATGGGGGTAAAAACGTGCTCTGGATTATTGGCTTTTCTTTAAACCAATCACAATTGTCATGGGTGGCACTAAGTGTTGGATGCAGCAATGGCGCCTCTGCAAAATAGCCTCTGGAAGGAACTTGTTTTGGTGGAACATGTGTATGTCCGAGCCTAACCTTTTCTGGGGTTAATGAAGAGAAAACAGAATGCAGAGAGTGGAATGGCTGGAAACGTGTGCTATGTACTTTTTCAGTCTTTCACTGTATAAAACAGGAGCCTTCATCAGGTGTTTGTCTCTGTTACGGCGCAGAAGACGCTTTGAATCTTCAACAAAGGCTCTGAGCTGCTCTCATATTGTCATATATTTGTGGAATGGGTGCTAGTCGTAATGATGTGGCATTTGTCTCTTGATGTTTTACAGTCGCGCTCAGCTTTGTGAGGCTCTGTCTGCCTGTCTTCCTAGACATGGAAAGCAGGTGTTTGACAGCTGATGGGTCTTGCTCTACTGGTAGCGCCTGGCTCATCTCTTCTCTAATGAGCTCCATGAGACGGATTGTTTATTTATCCTTCATTTGACTTTACAGCAAAAGTGAGACTTAACAAAACTGGTTCACTGCTGACAGGATGTGCTTACCCCTTTGAGGCAGCAGAGAGACAAGTTGCCTCCATAAGGTCTTTGAAGGTGGCTTAATGATTTTCCTCAATTAATGTGTTGGCCGTTGCATCGTCTGGCTGCCTCTGCGCTTCGGTCTGCTTTTATAGCACATTCTAGTTGCTGTGTGTTCAGTTTGAAGAATCAGTGGCATTTAGGTAGTGTGAGAGATATTGAGCGTGGGAGAAACCTGGAATATTGATTGGGGCTGCTGCAGTCTGTGTCACTTTTAATAATACCAGAACCTGAGAAATGGTGAGTGGTTATCAAGGTTTTGTCACAGTGCAATACACACGTTGTGCAGAGATGTCCAGCTCATCATTATATTGCACAGTTGTAAGACTTTCAGCAGGGCAAGGATGATCACACATTGTACCGACTAAATAATCCTTCCATTAAAATAGGATGAAAGAACACAGTAATTACACTTACATGGAAGTGTGACTAATCCTTGTACGTCCTGAGGTAGGAATATGTGATGAGCAGTACTCAACAATGCATCTGTTAAAAGAAAAAGCCCCAGGAGGATTTTCATTATCAGTATTTTGGTATGTTGTGCTGGAGTACTTGAGTTCTGGACTCAAATTGCTATTCTCTGGACTCGTGCCTTGGACTTGCGAATTGGAATAATTTGGACTTCTGGAATGGGACTCGGAAGTTGGATGAACTTTCTGACAATACTGTTATGTATTGCAAAATACAAAACCGCCTGTTTATATTTAATTACGGGGTAATATTTGAATAACAGAGGTGTATAGATTACCTGGAAATGTGTCTGGTAGTTTCTGTATAATCTCTTCGCCTCTGTTATTCTAAAATTACCATGAAATGTGTCTTGTCCTGCACGCACGTAACCCCGTGCAATCTGACCAGCAGCTAAACACCTTCCACCATCAAGCCCTGGAGACTGGGCTCATCGAAACACATGGAAAACATTCAAACTTCCCACAATAGTACCCATCATTAGAAAAAATATCTTGTTCATTAATTGATACTTGTTAGTCAGTACACACAGCACACATACCGATATGCTCTAATGCAGTTCATGACTTACTAAATCTGCTCAGTTACAAGTAAATAAAAAATGTATTTTTCTATCATTTAGGCTCAAATAACTGCTTATTCTTCTTCCCTTGGCTGGACAAAGAGTTCCTTTCTGGAACAGTACTTTAAAATTTAGGCTTATTTAAGTCTTACTGACAGCAACTTCAAATACATGCAAAATGACAAAAGCCAGTAAGCATCCAGTTTAATGCAAAAGCTACAGACTTAAAATACTGACTATGTGTATGCAATGTAGGCAAAATGAGCAAATGTAATTTGAAGGAGCTATGAAAACTTAATGAAAACACAGTAGGAGGCCATGATACAATGTTTGTAACAAAGCTAGCATTTCCGTGATTGGTTTGCTCAGTATCTTGTCTATTAATAACAAGAGGCCAAAAGAACAGGGGCAGAGAAGGTTGGATTGGAAGAGGAGAAATGTTTTGTTAGGGAAACCATGCGGTGCACTAAGCACCCATGGAAGCTGAGGAGACTCAGCCACAGCTAAAGATGATGGATTGTATCACGCTACAGGCAGGGAATAGTAAAAATAAGTAGTAGAAAAGAAAGTGGGGGTAGAAGGTGGCAATGCTCACCATCCCATGCCTTTATTCCAGGAGGTGATGGAGCTTTTTATGTTGTTTATGGCATGTATTGTACAAACTCTACTGCCTCCTGGCTCCACTAGGTGTTTTAGCGGAATAGAGTTGAATTATCCATTTAGTACCAGAGGGGCAGTTCATGACCTCTTCCTCTTTCACTCCCCCGCTCCTCCATCAGCCGCCCACAGTGGCAGCCACGGTCAAGGTTAGCACCGTTGCTACTCTGCATTTTATTTCTACTCAGTTGTTTGGTGAGTAAAGCAGTCCAGGGAAGTCTGCCAGACAGCTTTTGCATGAATATACTCCGATACAGAGCTGGTTTCAGGGAAAGAAAATGACCAAGATATATATTTCTGTTACCATGGTGCCTGAGAACTTGTATGTACCAGAATATCAGAAAGATTTAAAATGTCAGTAATACAAAAAGAGATCAGAGGGAGGGTTGGAACTCCATAAATACATGAAGTTTATCCAACCAGTATAAAGCAGACAATAACAGAGAAAAGCTATGTGTTAGTGTTGAACTCACAAATTGCTACTGGCGAAACATTTCAGCGTCATTTCACTTTAATGATACTAAAAAGTTACCTTTTAAAAAAGACAAACAAAATAATGGAATGTATAACCGTTTAGGAAGATGCATTTAAATGTGATACAGTTGGTGGAGCAACTTGCATAGAACCAAACCTAACCTACACATATTCCATAAACTACAATGCTCCTGGTAATACACCTGTAGAACAAAATGGTCCTTAGGTAGCCTATTATTGCTGGGAATGCAGTGGTATTAGGCTACATTGACATTTACAGTACATACAAACAGGGGGCAAAACATTGGCGTCAGTGTGGGTGTTGCCAACTGTCTCTGTTTGTGGCCGTTGAGACTGCAACACAACTCTGGAGATTCCAAACCAAAACGGGGTCAGAAGAGTTTCCAAATGTCTCCCGTTTAGGGGTTTGGAAAGGCCAGAGCAGGGGGAACGAGAGGTCTTTTACATAGACCTTAGTGGTCCGCTAATAATGGATTTGACGTCTCTTTTATATAGACCTCAGTGGTCCGCTAATACTGGATCTGAAGTCTCTTTTAAATAGACCTTAGTGGCCCGCTAATGCTGTATCTGAAGTCTCTTTTATATAGACCTTAGTGGTCCCCTAATACTGTATCTGAAATCTTTTTTATATAGACCTTATTGGTCCGCTAAAACTGGATCTGAAGTCTCTTTTATATAGACCTTAGTGGTCTGCTAATACCATATCTGAAGTGTCTTTCCCAAAATTCCGAATTTGTGCAGAATTACAGCCACGAGAGCCAGTCCCACAACGATCTTTCCTTAGTATGTGTCATTTCTAAGTCTGTAGCTTTTGGACAAGATGGAGTCTGGGGGGGCCTTGACCAACTGCCACTTTACTCGTTTGAAAGCCATGATGTCTCTCTCTCATGGGTGGGCAAAGCAGAGAAAGGGAAGGTAACCTTGCCCCTTATGACCTCGGGATACCCAGGGCTTGGTTTACACCTATCCCAATTTCAAGCCATTGGGGGCCATAAGCAGGCAGGGGGGACACATATAAAATTTAAAAAACCTCATAAAGTGAAATTTCCATGCCATGGGACCTTTAATTAAAAGGCATCAACTGAGACTATAAGGGGATGATGAAGAACCGAAATCTGCATGGTGGCTCTAATGTTCTGAAGGAAAATGATTTGTATTGCGCCTAATGCATTTAAATTAAGGACTTATTTCATTATTGACTGACTAGAAGCTGGTGTAATGCATTATATTCTTTTGAGTATGTAAAATACAATCACACATACTGATTTGATTGAGCTTTAGGCACAAATTAATCTATGCAGCTTGCACATCTATGCAGTGCAATGTTAGGGGCCGGTTTGTGGTATTTTTGTCAAAGGGAGTCAAAGAATCCGGCGGAAAAGAAAAAGGGTTGTACAGTGACGCAACAAGATCACAAAAGCGGTTAGCAATGGTACTTGCAACCACCCCTTCTCAGCCATTACCAAAATCAAAAGGCATACAGGTCAATCAATGCTATTCTCTTTTGATCAGCAGTATCTGATCATACTGCAAAAGCTCAGGGATAAGGGATTTGAAAAGAAGTTGCTTGCCTGCCAGTGACGATCATCTGCCATTAGTGAGCAGAATGATTGATTTCTCAAAGAGGATGTGTGACAATGGAAAAGAAACATTTAGCCCTCAGGCAGAGAGGCACCATTAATTAAACATTACCAGCTCTCAGGATCCAGTGTTTAATGACTGTTTTCCTACACCTCACTATCACATTATGTATAAATGCTCTACATTGAGAGATTCAATTGCAATAGTATGTGAGTTATTGCAATTACGGCAAAGAAAGTAGGTTAGCTTTGCAAACTTTAACATCCGACTAAAAGTTATTAGTCCCAGGAGGTGTTGCAGTGTTTGTATTCATTTTCCAGCATGATCTCCTGTCTATGACACAAATGTCTCCATTACATTTGAAATGGTAGGAAATTACTGTCAGTTTGACACATTCATTCAAAGCCAAGAGCTCCAAACTGCTGCCCTGTTTACCCAACTATGATTTGGAGTTAATTAACTGTGCTAATGTTTCAGATGGAATCTCCAGTCAATGTCCAGAATGCAGTCTCTTGTTTGTTTCTTTGCTTGACAAGCGGAATCTCATTTCTCACAATGAGAACTGCAACACCCTACCTTGTCTCGTATTGAAACAGTAATTGGATGTTTTTTTTCTGTGAAACGCTTTTTGTCCATATTTGATGTCACTTTGCTCACTCATCTTCCTGTGTACTTCCAGCCAGTGAAAGTGAAATTCTTGTTTAGGGACCATAATGGCTTTCGTTTAGGTCGCCCCACAATTTTATCAAAGATGTTTAGTTTAAGCAGTTCCCTAAATGGATGTTCCAAAATATAGGAAAGGATAATTATGAAAACAATCAATAAAGTTATTGTACCCACTATATTGGGATCTGTGTCACTGCTCTGAGCCAAGCAAAGCAGCTCAGACCCCAACCACACCTGCCAGGGGAGCCCAAGGCATACCCCGGTCAGATAGGTAATCCTTCTGGTGTGCTCTCGGTCTACCCAGACGTCACCTCTGGGTTAGACTTCTCCACAGGGAGGCATCTTGATGAGATGTAGAAACCAAACAACTAATTCATTTTGATACAGTGGTCCCACTGCAAGCTGGTCTGGCCCTCTCTAGTGTGATCATAAGAGTGAAGACCTAGTCAACAGTGTGCTCACCCGAAATCTTGGGCAATCTGTTAGTGTCTCTTTTCCATTACTTTGGAATTGTCACTCCCTGGTGAACACGTCTCCTGTCTGGCAGTCCATAGGACTAGTTTTCTTATTTGATATCTCCTTACTCCTCTCTTGAACCGGAAGTTGTTCTGACCCTCCTACATGATGGCTGTCTTATAGCTCTTATTCCTGCCCCGGAGGATGGAGGATCTGAAAATGAGAATTTGAAAAAATTAAAATAAATTATGATAGAAGACTGTGGGTGGTACCTCGGATTAGTTGGGGACCACTGCTCTTTGATCGGCTGCTAACACTATTTAACCTTAGACTATTCAAAAACTCGCATCTGGAGCTTTAAAAAAGTCACACAACAGAGATATAGGGATAACTACTCCCTCTTTTCTCTTTGCCTCTCACCATGGAGAACCCTAAGAGACGGTCAAATCCCCACTCAGGTATTACAGGGGGTTTATGTTAGAGATGTTACAATACAATTTTTTCCTTCCCAGTATTGATTCCCATACCTGTAATTGTGCATTTGTCGATACCTAGTACAAATCCGATACCTGTGCGTTAAAAATAAATGATTTTTTTAGCAGCTGTAAACTATGAAAACATACATAGAGAGAATAAATGCCATATAACTTCATGTTTTGAATCTACTTTGTAAGTCAGTCATTACGTAAAAACAAAATTAATTTAAACTGATTCATATACAACTGTGTTTTTTTGCTGTGGATTTTGTTGTTAGAAGTGGAGAGCTAAAAGGGAATTACCTTTTTATCTGGGTAACACTACTTTAAAGATATTTTTTTAGGCTACAAAGCCGTTACCATATGGTATCGGATAGGTTTGGATAGGATACATAGCTTTGCAAGATAGGTTGATAACGACATAATGAGTAAGATCGGGAGTGGAAGCTGGCAGCCTGTCATAGTGTGGATTTGAGTGAAGCCTTCCATGATAAAAAAAACAATGTGCTAGCTGGCTAGGCGCCACCTTCATGCATTAACTAAAGTGCACTTGTGTGGGTTAACAAGGCACTCAAGTAAAGAATCAACATACCCCAGAGAGAACAAAGCCTCATTAAAATCCATGCCTTTCCAAAAAGTCATAAACCTCTCAAACGGAAAGCAAAAGGGGGAAAGAGACTAGCACTACACAGCTCTCACATGGTTACATTTTTGCAAATGAAATGGTTGTACCTCATGTTTTAAAGTGACATTTGGAAGATGTTGCCGCAGAACCGCTGTCCTTTTGGTAATAGTAGTGGCACTTGAACAGAAGAGCAGAAAAAAATAAATGATTTTGCTTTTATAGGTGTTCTGCATCTTGGATCCAAGCCACTGCTGTTGTTGTACTTTTTCGTGCAGCTTTTTTCAAATCTTTTATCACTAAATGATGGCAACATAATCTCAGAGCTTCCATACCAAATGCAGTCATAAAACTACCATGTGTAGCATCTCATTCTTGGATCTGCATAGGTCCAAAAAAGAAAGAATGTGTGTGCGTGTTTATCTGATCAGCAGGTGACCTTTACGGCAGCCTCGGCCACAGTGTGTGAATGCGTGTGCATGGTGAATGGTTGTACCATGGAATGGGATGGTTGTACTATGTTCAAGCCCTTTGAATAGTCGTTAAGACTAGAAAAGCCTGATATAAATGTAGACCATTTACATTCGCTATCAGAACCATTTTCTCACACATAATGGAATGCTGGGAATAGACTAACAACATGACTGATTGAGTGAGTAAGCAGGCCAGCTAATGATAATAGTATAGTAAAGATGTAATTCACTGGGGACTGCATGTTTTCCAGTTAAACGTGTTGTTATGTACATAGATGGAAGAGGTGAACATCAACTGAAAAAAAGACAGTGGTCTTTTGTAATAAATATGCAAATAAGTCATACAGAATGAGGTCTCTGTCATTGAAACTACTGTTATTCATTCATTTATTTTTGTCCAGTAAAAGTGAAAGCATACTATTCAGGGTCTCCACACCTTCTCAAGAATCATATTCAAAGTCTGACATCAACAAATTGAAAAACAGAAGCATTGTATTTTTTCTGAGAAGGAATATTTCACTCCAACGTACAAGTAACAAGATGCTTAGGGGTGCCCTGCCTATGGTCCCCCATTGTTGATAGGTGTAAACCAATATTGGGTATCCTGCTCTGCCTTTGAGAAAATAAAAGCACAGATGGGCCGATCTGGAATATTGCCCCTTATAAGGTCATAAGGGTCCAGGTTACCTTCCCTTCCTCTGCTTTCCTCACCCAGAGAGAGACATCATGGCTTTCCAACTAACAAAGTGGCAGTTTGTCAAGCCATCCCCCAGCCTCCACCTTGCCCCACGATAGACTTCAGATACAGCCTTAGGGGACCACAAAGGCCTATGTAAAAGCATTCAAAGAGCACCATGTCATGGGACCTTTAATATGGGGATGTTGGTTCCGATTTGAATGGCCCTGTCTCGACGGTCTTTGCAGAAAAGGGGAGCATATAGAAGATAACCTGTAGGATTGTAGAGTTACGTAAACTATGTTGCACATTTTAGTCGAATGAAATTAAATCTTGCATTGCTGGAAGTTTCTCCACAGCACTGAAGGGCCAAGGACGCCAAGTCCAAGGACTCCAGGTTGCAGACCCATAGTTAATGCTGATGAACTATCCAACACAACAGATTACAGCGGCCTCTTCACAGTAATGATGCCTGAGTGTGTGAAGTTAGTATGATGTTGTTATCCACTAGTCTGGTTCAGCTCACCATCCAGAGGCACTCCAGACTGCACAATGAGACATTGTCCTATCCAATTATTGGCCACCTAACCTGTTGCAAAGATCTGTTTGTAACATCACACTTATTTTTTTTGAATGACACTGCTTCTGAATTTCCACACCTTTGCAGTTGATCCAGCTATTCCAAGTTCTCTCACATTCAATTAGACTTTATTTATATAGTGCCAAATCACCACAACAGTGATCCCATTGTTCTTTTAATAAAAGAGCAGGTCTAGACCTCATTTATTATTATCCCTATTGTTAAGAACAATTCATCGGTCATATGGGCTTCCTATTGTTTTCATGTCCATTTTTAAGAACAAATTTAAAGAGAAAAAATTATTTTTCATTCCAAAACAATTGAAATAAGTCCATAAGATGTCCGCAACATAGAATCAGAAGATAGAAACCTAAATCATGGTTACAGATGTCACCGTGGTCCTGCTCGGCGCCCTGCCACGCTCTGTAGTGCCCTGCTATGCCCGGCAGTACCTTGCTATGTCCTGCTGTGCCCAGCAGTACCCTGCCAAACCCTACTATGCCCTGCTATGTCCTTGTTCATCATGCTATGCAATGCAGTACCCTGCTATGTTCCTGCTATGCCCTTGTAAATCTTGCTATGCCATGCAGTACCCTGCTATGTCTTGTTATTGCCCTGCAACGCACTTGTAGGTCATGAAATGCCTTGCAGTGTCCTGCTACGTCCTGCGGTGTCCTGCTATGTCTTTCTATGCCCTGCTACGTCCTGCTATGCCCTGCTATGTCTTTCTATACCGTGCAGTGCCTTGCTAAGTCCTGCTATGCTCGGCTACATCTTTCTATGACTTGCAGTGCCCTTCTAGGTCCTGCTATGCCCTGCAGTGCCCTTCTATGCCCTGCTATGTCCGGCTCTAGGCTGCTACGCCATGAAACACTACTAACACTATTATTTCTAGTCAGAGTTAAATTATCTTATTGTGACTATTATGGGCATTGTTCATTACATCCCCAACAGGCACCATCAGACACTGCCTAACAAGAGCCTGGGTTTGTCCGAGGTTTTTCCCTAGAAGGAAGTTTTCCTCGCCCCTGTCGCACTAAATGCTTGCTCTTGGGGATATTACTGGAATTGTGGGGTATTTGTAAATTGTAGAGTTGAATTGAAATAGAAATATCTTCCTATATTAACATCAAAGCATTTCCTTTTTTTTTTGGAGAATAGCAATTGATTGAGGACAGGGACATCCAACTTCAAAGCTGAGATGAGCCAACAAGGACACTGATAGTAAAATGGGCATTAGCTTTCATAGTATGGACTCAAAAGCCCTTTTGTTTTACCCCATCCTCAAGCCTAAAGCCACTTATAAAACTGTTTTATATCCAATGTTTGAAAGCAACCACTTCTATATCTAGGGCAAACTGTAACCTCTCCTACAAAAATCACTCTTAAATCTGCATTCAACCAGCCTAAAAGCGCCGGGTGTTCAAAGGGTTATGGTTGGCAGGGTTCTCCAACAACCGCTCTGCCTTCTTGACACTTTTTTTGCTTGCCACCCCTGCACCCCCCTGCTCCTGCATGACTGAAGAATTACTGTATTTGGTGAAATTTGATGGACTGCTGAACTGTGAATATGCTTCAGCCCCAGACAGCTGTCGTGGCCAGACTGAAATGTGATGGATGGGTAGCAGAGCAAGGGGGGACATATGGAAATGACCAGGCATGAAAGGAGAAAAAAATCAGTGTGCCTTTGTTTTACCCCCGACCACACGCACAGGCAGTTCTGTTATTCTTCTTTCACTGTCCACAGAAAGTGGACAATGTTGGCTTTTTTATTTCCAAATTTCCAATGAATCAATATCCATGATTTCTATCACCTAATCCAGACTAAAATTCATCTAGGAAATGTAACCTCTCTTTGGAGGTGAGTAATATTGATAAAAACAAGTGACGACTCAACTCATTGGGATGCGTTTATCACGCCTGTGGTGACATCTGCTCTGTCTCCACATGCAGTGTCAGGTCACAGAGGCAGGCTGGGTGGTACCACGGTGACAGCAGCTAAAGATCACGATTGACAAAGTGGATCGCCATGCCAGATAGAGTGGCAGCTGAGCATAATTTCCCAATAACTCTCCATATTTGGCAACGCCTTAGTCAGCAAAAGCCCCGCAGGCCATCAATCTAATCCAAGGAGATTGATCCACTGAGTGTGTGTGCACGGGACTGTGTGAAAAAAGGAGAGGGAGAGAGAGAGAGATAGGAAAACTACAGCTAGCATCTGAGAGACATGTGACTGTAAAAAAGGAGAGATACATACAGTACATACTGTACATTAAATAGATGATTGTAACGTACATACATGTATAAGCAGAGAAGGTAAATATAAATAAAGAGCTACAGTAATATTGAGAGACAAGTGACTGTATAATAAGGTAGATGATAGATAGATAGATAGATAGATAGATAGAGGAGCAGACAATGTAAAAGGAAAAGAAAGAGCTTGCATCTGAAAGATATGTGACTGCATACATGCAGCGGGGCTTGAAAGTTTGAGCACCCCAGGTAAAAAATTTTATTAATGTGCATAAAGAGGCCAAGAAAAGTTGGAAAAATCTCCAAAAGGCATCAAATGACATTTTAGACATTTGTATAATATGTCACAAAAAGTTTGATTTTATTTCCATCATTTACACTTTCAAAATAATAGAAAACACAAAAAATGGCGTCCCTGCAGAGTTTCTAGCATGCACAGCCACCTTTGGAAACCTGAGATCTGACAGTGTCATGGATTGTTCTCAATCATCGTCTGGAAAGACCAGGTGATGTCTATCTTAAGGTTTTAAAGGCCCAGGCTCACCAACAATCAGCACCATGGCTTCTTCTAAGCAGTTGTCTAGGAAACTGAAACTAAAAAAAGTTGATGCTTATAAAGGAGAAGAAGGCTACAAGAAGATAGAAAAGGGTTTTCATATACCATTATCCTCTGTTTGGAATGTAATTAAGAAATGGCCGTCATTAGGAACAGAGGAAGTTAAAGCAAGATCAGGAAGACCAAGAACAACATCAGACAGAACAGCTTGCATAATTGGGAGAAAAGCAAGTCCAAACCCACATTTGACTGCACGATCCATGCAGAAAGACCTGGAGACACTGGAGTTTTGCTACCCCATTCCACGTTAAAGACATACTCGAACAAACTTGGCCTTCATGGAAGAGTCATCAGAAGAAAACCTCTTCCACATCCTCACCACAAAAATCTGCGTTTGAAGTTTGCAAAAGAACAAGCCTGATTCATAGTGGGAACAAGTTCTGTGGACCGATGACGTTAAAATAGAACTTTTTGGCTGGAACGAGCAAAGGTACGTTTGGAGAAGAAAGGGATTACAGATTTACAGAATTTGATGAAAATAACCTCTGTCCAACTGTTAAGCATGTGGGGGATCAATCATGATCTGGGGTTGTATTGCAGCCAGTTGCACAGGGAACATTCCACTAGTAGAAGGAAAAGGCTAATGCAAACTTGATGCCATCTCTAAAAAAGCTGAAGTTAAATAAAGGAGGGCTTCTACAAATGGATAATGATCCTAAACACACCTCAAAATCCACGGTGGATTACATCAAGAGGTGTAAACTGAAGGTTTTGCCATGGCCTTCACAATCTCCTGACCTCAACATAATTGAAAGTCCATGAATAGACCTAGAGCAGTGCCTGACAGACAGCCCAGAAATCTCAAAGAACTGGAAGACTATTGGGAGGAAGAATGGGCGAAGATGCGTCAAACAAGGATTGAAAGACTCTTGGCTGGCTACAAGAAGTGTTTCCAAGCTGAGATACTTAAATACTATAAACTCTGCAGGGTGCCCAAACTTTCGCAGACGCAATTTTTTTGTTTTCTGTTTATTTTTAAAGAGTAACTGATGGAAATAAAATCTAACTTTTTGCAACATATCAATAAAAATGTCTAATCTGTCATTTGTTCCCTTTAGGAGATTTTTCCAACTTTTCTTGGCTTCTTATTGCACATTAATACAAATTTTTTAATAGGGTGGCCAAACTTTTGAGCCCCACTGTAAGGTTTGTATGTACGTATGTATGTATAGTGCCAGAGGTGGAATGCAACTAATAAACACATACGCCAGTACTGTACTTAAGTACAAATGTGAGGTACTTTTACTTCCAGTCTTTTCCTGCCATTTTATACTTCTACTCCATTATATGTCAGAGGGAAATATTGTAATTTTTACTCCACTACATTCATCCGACAGCTTTAGTTGATAGTTACTTTACACATTAAATTTTTTTTCCATGAAACACAATATTTGGATTGTTTACCATCTCTAAAATGTGAGCATTTAAGTACTATTAATTTAAATACTTTAAGTATATTTTCCAGATGGTACGCAAATAATTTTACTTAAGTAACATTTTCAATGCAGGACTTTTTTACTTGTACTTGATGACAGTTTACAGTGTGGTATTAGTACTTTGATTTAAGTAAAGGATCTCAATACCTCTCCACCATTGGATAGAGCATGTGAGAGGAAATTAGTATTTTGTGTGTCATGTCATAATCCAAAGAGAGATGTGCTGGAACTGGTGGGTGTCAGGGAGTCTTCCTATGCCAAGTGGAAGTTGAAGTGATTGGAGGCTGTGTGTGTTGGCTGTCTGAAAGGTCACTAGCTGCTCCAACCCCTGACAGACTCCTATAATAGAGCCGGATAACAGCGCTGAAATGCACCACGACTTGACAGATCCTTACTCATACACACTCATTCTCCAAGAAATAGAAGTACTTCAAACAGGAGCCCGATTTATATGTAAATACGGTAGATAATGACTTCCAACAGGTTGCACTCGGAGCACAGAGCTGCTGGTTTGCAGAGTCTAAATTTATCATCATTAAAAGTAAGAAAATGCTGTGCCTTGAATCACACATGAATAAACAATTCATGTATACATTAGGGACTCAGCGCAAACCTAAGGGGGCCCAGGGGCATGCTCCAGGGGAGAATTTCTTTTTCCATTTATGGCAGATATATGCACAATTTTCCAAATCATTTCATAAAAGAATGTCTAGTCTCGCTTGAGTGGCCATTTTTATGGTCAGTCTTAGAGGTGATGGGCTTTGGTAAAACTTTCATTTTTCTTTTTCATTCAGCTTTGTATTCTAATCCTTAAGCTCGAGTTTTAACGGCACGCGCCTCCTCCTCTATTTCCAGTTTTTAGATCCTCCCGCCAAGGTTGCCCCTTGAGTCCAGCATTATTTGTCCTCTCTCTAGAGCCTCTGGCTCAAGCTATTCACCAATTGATTATGGTCAATAATTGTAATACAATATATAATTTGTAATACACAGCATCATCGGTCATTATTTGCGGACAATGTTTTGGTTTTCTTAGAAAACCCCTCTCGGTCTCTTCCTCACCTTTTATCATTATGCAAAGAGTATGGAAGCTTATCAGGCTTTAAAATTAACTGGTCAAAGTCTACACTACTTCATTTAAATGACAGTTTAAATATTTAGGCATTGATGTCTTCCCCTGCTTAAATACCTGCTTTTCTGACCTAAATGTTTTACCAAATAAAGGGATACAGTTGCCATATACAGTACTTTGGCCCTCTGGGATATGACCATTGGGAAGTTAACACTCTCAATTTTTGTTCCAAGGGTCAGTGTGATTCTAGGCCTTACTGACACAGATATACAGAGGTTAGAATAGAGAATTTCTATTTCCGTCCAAGTAAAGCATCTTTAAAATGATTAAAAAACACTACTGTAAGCATATAAGATGGGCTAAACACACAACTTAATGCAGAAAACGTCCAGAAGAAAAACACACAGAAAATGGACAATTCATGAAGTTATTTCTACAGATATTTCTGTGCGATTTTCTTATTTCCTTTAAGAAAAAAAGCCGAAAAAATGCAAAATACAAAACTTCTTAAATACAAAAACACATCAATCACACACATAGGTAAATAACTATATACATACATTTAAAGAAATAAGTCATCATTAATTCATGAAATGGTGAAATGCAATAACTAAGGCAAATTTTTTGCTTTGACACCGCTGCAGCCATCTCTGGGTTAACATTTTCTGGTCAAGTTTGGTTTCAATCAATTCCTCGTCTTATTGGCTAAACAGGTAGGCCAGTTTCGTAATATCTTGTTTTAACTGCAAGGAATGGATGTCAATCTTTCCTACGTTTGTCCTCCCTGAACTCTGCGACATGATTGGCTTCTATTAGGGACATCTAGGGTCACAGTAGAGTGATTGGCTGACACAACCTGTCAATCAAATCCTTAAACGCCAGAGAATCCACCAGTGTGCTTAGTAACAGTGTTGCAGCCCCGGAGGAGAATAGAGAAACTATCAAATCCCAGAAATGATGAACTGTTTAGCTTTCTTTCCGATGAAACTCGGCCAGAAACTACAAGATTGTGAGGGGACCAGCTTGTTTTTGATAAAATGGCTTGGATATTCTAATTCCTTGGATTGTTGGCAATGTAGAAAAAAAATCTCTCTGTATTTCTTTACTTCAGAACAGGATTATAACTATAACTAAGTCGTCTTATGCTTTGTGTGTGGGCTGATCAAATTATGAGACTTTAAGCTTTCAAATGGTGTGCTGCATGAGCGTGTTTATAAAGAATTAATGCTTGCAATTTATAAGTGGAGAAAACGGTGTTGCTAATTAAACCAGATTATTAAACTTAACGGAACATGGAAAAATGGATGGGTCTGCCCTTTTCTACTCAAGCCCGCATCTCAGTGTCAATGAATACAGAACTCAGAATTAATTTTGTGAGCTCTATGCTACCTCAATCCCCTCCTGCTGGCTACTGGCATGAATTACAATCAGTGGTATCTACATTTATCGGGACGTAAGATGTCCACCTTACAGAGGAGGAGAGAGGATGGTGGCCTCTTAGTTCCCAACTTCAAACTTGTGTTAAGCCCCCTCCTTACCTGGTTTAACCCAGATGTGTCTGTTTGCTAGTGTACCTTAGCCTGACCATGACAGAGCTTTGGTTACTTCATGATGTTCTTGTTGTCAATGTTTCTAATAAACAGTGCCAACAACACTTTGGCCCCATTATCTCTCATCTCATTAAAATGTAGCTTAAAGATACTGCCTTATAGCTTGTAACTGGCACACTTCTCCCCCATTATTCAATAATACAGCACTCCTCATTGGTGGGAGGCCTGTAACAGTACAAGGGGGAGCTCATTGGATAAAAGACGTGTTTGGTAAGAACTTACAAAATGTATCTAGTCTGTCACCATAAACTGCTGCAGGGGTTTGGCTCACGCGCAACACAGAAATTAATTCCAAAAGTGTTGCATGGGGGTTAGATCAGGGCTCAAGTGCTGCCCACACCAACTGAGAAAACCGTTTCTTTAAAATAAATGTATTTGTATAGCACTTTTTATTTATAATATATAATAGTCACGAAGTGCTTTAACAAAAAAAACATATGAGAGACAGTAATATGTATGCTGCATATACTGTTAAAAGTAGAACCTGATAAATGAGATCAAATAATACAATCATATCCTTTGTTGCTCTTCTACACATACAGAGATATAGCATTGTGCAAATTTTGTAAGTGATCAATAGAATTGTGAACTGTATTCTGGAAGCCAATAAATGTTGCTAAAATTGGAGTAACGTGTCATCTCATAGAGCATTAGGATGTTGGCTAATTGCAAATGATTTATAGCTGTTTTACTTTGCAGAATATAGAGAATTACAATGGCCGAGAAAGGATGGAATAAAGGGATGGATAACTAAGTCAGATGGTCAAGTCCATTTTATTTATACAGTCCAAGGAGTCCTGCAGGAGGAGTGTCATGACATACCATCTGTGCATACTAAAAAAACTTGACTGATAAAAATGTCAATGTCAGCTGCACCAATCACATCGGTGTATCTGATATAGGCGGGGCAAGAGGCAAGCTGAACAGATGACGACAGTCTAATCTACCAATTAGCTCCGCTGGTGGCTAAACATACGGGGCCCTGGATATGTCACCCCGTGTGTTATTGTGATTGGTTGTAGTCCTATCCAATTGCGTGCAGTGAGATTTTCAAATGCACGCTTGGTGCCGCCCCTCGAGATAGGCGACTTTCATAACTCAATGCCAGACTAAGTTTCCATCCATTTGTCAATCAAATTATTAAGTTCGGTTAAAAAATTCATGCAAACAAAGCTGGTTAAAGTTTCCATCCAACGGTTTTAAAGCCAATACAAAACCTGTGCCTAATGATGTTGCATGCTGTTTTGCGATCAAATTGGCACATTGAATTGATTTGAGACATTAAGGTTTTTCCATTAATTTTCACACTGAACACGCACAACATTCAAGCAAACATTTTTGAACAAAGTTTTTCTAGACAAAATGGATTGCGCTGTCTACCAACAAATAATAAATGTTGGACAAGTTGTAACAGCGCTTTTGTGCCACTTTGAGACAACTTTTTTGAGACATGTCTCGCTGTTTAAGCGCCTTCCACTTGTGCTGGAGGATGTTCCACAGCTTGTCCTAACCTTTGTCGGCCATTTCCTTCGCGAGTTCCTGACAAATTATGGCATTGCTTAGATTTTTGCTGTCTAAAATAGCCGTTATCTTTTGATCGTAAATTAAATTCAGAAAGTCTCTTTTCTCCTTCCATGCCACGTGTGCAGCCAGAGTGGAAATACTGTGCGGAAATTAACTAAAACTTCTTTGTTTTTTGGCGGGTTGCAACCAAACGTAATCGCAATTCACTATTTATTCAGCATATAATGTTCCCATCAGTGTTTATCTCATAAGCCGTATATCGATCAAGAAAAAATCTGAGGAGACAAACATATTTCCTTTGAGTCGATGTTGATGAAATTTGAATTTTGTTGTTTCCATAAGGCATTTTTTGTCAAGAAATGCATGGAATGGTGGACCCAAGTGCAGAGAGGAGGAGGCAAAAGTTGATCTAAAAGGTTTATTGAAATAAAAAGCAAAGTACAAACAAACATAGGAAGTCCTGAGAGGGGCAAAAACTAAATCCAGGATGCAAAACTCCAGATAGCAAGGAACCAGAAACAAACCGCCACAGGCACTCACAACACCACAACGAACTGACACAGGGCAAGAGACGCACAAAGACTAAATACAGAGGTTAACGAGGTAACAAGAGGCAGGTGACAAGAGGGCGGGTAAACAGGTGGAAGACCTCAGGTAATCACAAGAGCGGGAACACACAGGAAATAGAGACAAGACGACACAGAGAACCAGACTTCACACTACAGGAAACAGAACATATGCAAGACCAGCACAAAACTAACACCATACCTTAATCACAAGACATGACAGTAACCAGGCTAAGAAATAAAAACAGGAAAACAGACTACCACAATAAAACAACAAACCAAACCACAACAATTTTCAATCAATCTCACTTCACTTGGATAAAAACTTGTGGCTCGAAACATAGCTATAGTCATGGTTTGCTATATTTAATCAGAAGGCAGTGTAACATGTTCAATTTACTGCTGCCACTGGACTGAAAAGGCAATATTCACAGAGATGCTTCTGTTCCACATATCAACTTGCTGGCATTATATGATAGAGTTTCAGCCATTTTTACTTCATGTGTTGTTCACAGACATTGTGACATTAACTATTTCTTTAGAATCTAGACAGTGTATGAAAGCATGTTAGATTCGATTAGAAATGCACTCTGTAACTTTGCACAGGCAAGCAGTTCAAGTACAGTGGCAAGTATCAACAATGAAAGCCTAAATGAAGCATTGATTTTAGGCTTTGTTTCATACAGAACACATTATATATATAGGAATTGCACAACACAGGTTACATCAAACAATACATTCTCCTCCAGTTTTTCTTTTTGGTAAACAGGAACAAGCTAGTGTGTTCACACATTTCCCAATTATGAATGTGCATTCTCACAGCTATGCATCAATATTATTTCAAACCATAGGCCCACATACGTTTTTAAAATATTACTGTAGGTGGCTAAAATTCAGTAATTATTTACAATGTGTCAACCTTTTTGTGAGGTGGTCAAATACCCCCACAAAAAAGATATAAATCAATAGAGAATGACTAGAAAGAAGAATGGTTTCTAAATAAAATATGAAGAGAAAAGAAAGGACGGTGGGGGGGATGTGTCTCAGTTACAATTATGGACACTTACCTCATGGGCAACTCTGTCAGACTTTCAAAATACAACAAAAATGTTTTCCCACTTGACGTAGAACCTTTCCACAGCCCCTCTCAGTGTTAATGTGATCTTCTCTAGCTTTAGAAACAACATGACATCTTGCAGCCAAGCAGAATCTGATGGGGAAGTAGAAGATTTCCAAACTAAAAAATTCTCACACGGCCAAAAGTGATATAATTGCAATGATTTCCCATCATTGCAATGGATTGTTCATGAATGATCATGAATGGTTTTCATTTAAACTCAGGATATCATCTGCCACACCAAATACTGCTAAAGGTGAACAAGGTGGCAGCATCACTCCAAGAACCTTGCTAAGTTGGGGGCAGGAACAGAAAGAATGCACTACGTTGGCTGGAGAAAAAAAAAACATTTATTACAGCTAGCGTCTGTCCCAGTGTATATGTTGGCAAGCCTTGCCTTGCTTAAATGCACCCTATGCAAAACTTTAAAGATTCCACATCATAAGAATTTCACTTTATGAGGTTGTGTAACAGTAATATGCATTCCCCTGGCCTGCCTATAGTCCCCCAGTGGCAGATATGGTATTAGGGGACCACTAAGGTCTATATAAAAAAGACTTCAGATACTGTATTAGGGGACCACTAAGGTCTATATAAAAGAGACTTCAGATACAGTATTAGCGGACCACCAAGGCCTATGTATAAGAATCCAAAGATCACCATGTCATGGAACCATTAAACTGTATAATTCCCAATCTAGCACATGATGATGAATTGACTCTTTTCATTGCCTTTTGCACAATATTCCTCAGGCAAGTCTATACCAAGCTCATCCTCCCACTTACTTTTAAATGTCTTTAGGCTCTCATCTCCAAGAGACATCGGCTGAGAATACAGAAGGGAGATTAGTCCTTTATTCACAGAGGTGAGAGTTTGTCCAGCAATTTTTTTTTTTTTTATTGATTTTTACAATGAACATAAGGAAAACAAGCAATCAGATAAACCCATGAGGAATTATGGCTCTGAGTTTTTTTCCCACTAGCTATATTAAATGTTGTGTTTGTTTTCTCCTCAACCCATAGGTCTCTTGTGTTCACCATAATTAAAAAAAAAAAACTTTGGGCTTACAGCCTGTATTTTAGCAACTTCTTTTTTTGTAGTTGAACATAAAATGAATGTACTGCATGACACTATTGCTTTTTCCTATGGTCCATGCATGCAGGAGTCTTTCTGTGTGCTTTTGCTGTTTGTATGTCAGCCTAAATGTGTGTGTGGTTGCATGGGTCTGTTTCCACACTCGAGTTGTAAGAACAGACTCTAAGTGCACTGACTCCAGGTCACCTTTTAAAAAATGAATGATTTGCAACTTTACAAAGTCACATTCTGGTCAAAACAACTTGCAGGATCCAAGCCACATTGACTTAAGTTTCAATTTGGGATTCAAGACAAGGCAAGGCAGCTTTATTTGTAAAGCACATTTCAGCAAAAGGGCAATTCAAAGTGTTTTACATAAAAAGATTAAAGGGCAGTTAAAAACAATTTAAAATATAAAAGTAGATAAAATACGAGATTTTAGGACTCTCATGGCAAAATGCGTAAGCCGTTGCTCTATTCACTGATCCCACCGGTCTTACTTTTTAATTGTCTTGATATGCTTACATAGATTGTCACACATTGCCAGTTTTCAACAATTTAACAGTATACAGTAAGAAACTGTATACTCTGTGAAACAACCACCACTATGTTTAGAATGCTTTCATTCACATTGACCACGTCTGTCCCATAAGGTGCTGTGAAGACGCAGGTCTGCCTATTTGATTTGAATAGGGGAGTGCATTTAGGCTGTGCCTGTAAAGGGGTGCAGGGGATCGAAAAAAAAACATCTAATGTAAATTAAAAAGTGATGTAGTCAGATTTTTGGATTTCTTTTGACAGGAGAAGGGTATGGAGAAGTGGGAGACCTCGACCCTCAGGTGGGGGGTCTTCTCCACTGTAAATTATAAAGTAAAAGAAAGTAAGTAGAAAGTAAAAGAAAGAACATTGAAACAGTATCAACTTTAGAGAAAGAACTCCAAAACAACCCAACAACTCAACGTCATGCTGCAGTGACCAATCATGTAACTGTTGATCAGACTTGTCAGTGTGTTTTGAGGCGGTGTGAGAGTTCCGTTAAATTGGAAGCATCACTGCCTTATTGTGTGTTGGGGAGTGGATCATCTGGTAGCTCTATCATCCAGCATGAGGGAAAGCTTGATGCTACACTGTAGCTGAGCATTGTCTTTCCAACCTGGACTGGATCTGGAACAGCTAATGGTAGCTCAAATTGTACTGGTAATGCATGAGACCCTTTGGCATCATTCTTTCAAAGTGCAGGGGAAAACCACTTAGCTAGGGTTATGCAAAGATCATCAATAGATTAGGATGTATGTATGTATGTTACGTGACACACGGGACAAGAACGGTGCACAAACTGCGGTCTCCTGGGTGAAAGTCCTGCGTCGCTTGACCCAACCACCAACCAGCCTCCTTATGCCGATTTTGACATTCTTTACTATGGACAGGAACTCAATTCAATTCAGATGTACTTATAGTGTCAAATCATAACAAAAGTAGTATTTGTAGACCACACTCCATCGTTTACAGAGAAACAACCAAAATGACCAACCAAGAGCAAGCATTTGGTGTTACAGAGGCCGGGAAAAACTTGGGTAGAAACCTCGGACAGACCCTGGTGCGGCGTGGGTGGCCATCACAGATACTGATACACATATATCCAGAAATATGCTTCATAATAGGCCAAGCTTTGGGCATGATGAACAGTACGACTTTTGACTAGTAGTAGTAAAAGAAAAATTAGAGATGCTTTATTGATTCCCAGGGGGGATTTATATTACATTTTACGTTTTACCCACAGGTCCGAAAAAATCCCACACATGCACAAACAGGACACATACATGTATTAATTGAGAGATGCTCGACCAGTTGAGTGTTCCGTGTTTGCGTTTTGGACAGGAGCACCTAAGCAGTGCAATGGGGAACTCGCACCTCTCCAGGTACAAGAACACAATCTTCACAGGGACTTCAACCAGCAACCCTACCGCTGCCCCTTAAAGACAGTTTCCACTTAGAATTGAATTTGGATTGCTGGATTCAGGGTCCAGAGTGCTAATCGTTACACCATGGAACCTCTGCTAGTAAGGTTGAGAACAGCCTCTATTCGTATACATGAGGCAGTACTACTAATCTACCCAGTACTACACAAAGTATGTCAAATTAGCTTGGCGTTGATGAACTGCAACATTAGAATGCTCAACGTCTTCATTAGTAATAAAAGCTGAAAAATATATTCCATAATAATACACTGTGTAAGGAACCCTTCTGCATAATGAGTACATTGACTTTACACGTACTGTACATGTAGTTGATACTACTTTTCTACTTTTACTTAACGACAATCTTTAACCACTGACTGTTACTGATCATTGTGGTTTTTACTTCCAAAATGGTGTGTACTTACAGTTTTTTTTATAGTTTTTTTAGATCAAAAGACAAAATGGGACTTGGATATTTACTTAAGTCCTCCATACGTTGCAATAAAGGACCAAATCATTTTAATCGACCGCCAATGCCATCAGCTAAGGTGCCAGATTTAATTGAGAAGAGATGTCAGGATCACAAATGAAAGACTCAACTCCAGCGGCCCCTCAGAGCCTGGCGCTAGTCAGCAAAGTCAATGAAAGCCTTGAACTTTCAGACAGGATGAAAGAAATGAAGGCAGGCGATAGAGATAGGGGCAGGAAAATGGCCAAGAAGGGAAAGACAGGCAGGAAGAAACGCAGAAGGGAGGGGAAGAGTAAAGAGAACAGAGGAAGAGAGAGAGAGACGGTCAGAGAATCGGAACAGAGGGAAGATAAGTCCCTATTCAACTGCCAGGGAGCCACTATGCTGCTGAATTGCACCTGAGCCATGAAGTGCACAGTTCCCTCCTCGCAGGAAGTTAGGGCCTATAATCTTTCGAGTTGATAATGAGAACTCAACCTCAATGATACATCAGCCCAATGGAGAAACTTAACAGCAAAGGCATCATTCTTCATTGCAAAATCCTGACACTTTTATTACCCGGCTTTTTTGTGGATCCCTATTTATAGCGTAGCAATGCAGGTATAGATTCAAAGAGCACGGCAGCCAAGGGAAGCAACTGAGGAGTACGTTTAATACTGTACCAAACAGTGTTCCACTTTTAACAGATAGATTTAGCACTGTGCCTACCAAAGAAATGCAATATAAAAAAGCCAATCGAAAGTTATGTTGGCGTATTCGTAGTCATGAATAAAATTGGCTCCACATGCAGAAGCTATACGTCTTATTTTGCACTCAAAAGATTTTCTGTGACGCATGATCAATTTGAAGAAGAAAAAAATGGATCAAATGGATACTGGGTTTCCATCTCGTTCTCCTTGATCTCCTTCTCTCTCTCTCTTTCATACTGTGGTGCAACAACAACAACAGCAGACGTAGCACAACCTTCCTTTGCTTTAGTGCAATGCCGTTTTTTGGAAATCTTCTCATCACTGTGACTCAAGAAATTAAAAGATTCATTGTCAGCATCCACGGTGTCTCTCAGCAACTGGCAGAGAGAATACAATGTGCTTCTCTTTGTAACGATCACTTCAAGCCTTCAATATCTCCCTAGCAAGCCCAATGAAAAGCAAGAAAAGCACACAGGCAGTCTTCGATCGAGTCTCTTAATGAGACCTAATGGTCCTAATTCTTTGCCTCAATTGGTAATCCTTTATTTTCTGTCTGCTGTCAATGCAACACAGAGCTCCCACAACAGGTGGTGCAGCGTGATTTTCAAGCTTTTAACGCTGACAAAGGCTGTGGCTCAGTGGTAGAGCGATCGCTTGCCAATCGGAAGGTTGATGGTTTGATGGTGGTTCCATCGATGGGGAACTAAGATAAGAACCATAAGATCTCTCAATGCAAATCAAACCTGCTATTAAGATTACTCAAGTTACACTATGTCAATCTCTAGGTAGGGTGAAGGGTATGTGATGATGGGGGTTAGTTTAATTCCAAAGGTCAAGGGAACTTTATCAGGATGCATTGTATCCTGATCCATGAAATAACTGGCCTTTAAAAATAAAAATGTGCCTGACTCTTTGGGAATTTAACACATGTAAACTTATGCCCCCTGTATTTTAAGAAAGAACATGTATTTATTACAATACATTATTCATTCACAAAGAAAATCTGTGTCCTTAAAAGGATGGGTTTTCCTACTTAAAAAAAAATAAGTTATTAAGATCAATTTTCCAATTTTATTCCTCTTTTCAATCAACTTCAGCTTGGGTGTGTAAACTCTCTCAAGCCACTGTATGTACAGTCTTTACACTTGAACTAATTTATTTAATTATTAGATATGATAAAAGTTCTATCAGTCTTTAAATTTAACTCTTGACATGAAAGCTGATTATTATGTATTTTTTTCTAATGCTCTTTAAAACACCTGAATGTCTCTTGCTCATATCTGTACATTGATTTCCAATGACGCTTGAAAACAACAGATATTAGTGTCTGATATGGCGGCACGGAACATGTAACCACGATGCCAATTTTTGTCATGCAACAGTTCTATTTAACATTCAAGAACCAAGAGAATCGTATCCAAGCAAAAACGGCACCTCTGATTCATAATTCAATCATTTAATACCCATAAAACACAGAAACTTACCGATTGTTGCAGCTAAAAGCTAACAAGCTAGCAGTCCCAGAGGTCTCTTTAGGGTCTTTCTAGCCTCTACAGGTGATTTTCTATCCAGCCTGGAAATTGTGCCCTTTTTCGGGGTCGTTGAGCATTAAATCCAAACTGTCACATCCAAGATTGATCCACTTGATATCTTGTCCACTTATATAGTGGACAAGATAGAAAACTACCATTTTGCAGAGGAGAATGGCATCACTGTTGTGAGATTTGGCATGTATTAGAGTTTTATGAAAGAAGACATGAAAATAGTTTGTGCTTTAAATGAGTTATAATGTTTATTACATTTATTTTTTGCAGTTAGAAAAACTGTTTAAGACAACACAATTGCTTGTGTAAGCAACACAAATTGGCTTAAAACAAGTCCTGTAAAGCTTCAAAAATGAGGATATAATGTTATGTTGCAGACGTCATTGCGTCACAGACTAAGGTCCGTAAAACTCGGTTCATTTCAAAAAGCCACTTCTGGTTTCACACGGGACAGGGACACCGGTCTACGTCGTGTGTTTGTTTGAGGCATCCACCACCCCGGCTGGCCTCCTTATGTGGAATTTGGCACTCTCTTGTACTTTGTCACTTAACTGTCTCGTTTCTTCTCACTATAATTACCCCAGCCACTAAAGGTCGCCGCCTAACAACAAAAGGAAATATGGGTCGTTATGAACTGCTTGCATAATCAACCTATTTTCCCGTTTTGTCCGTGAGGACAGATTGGTCCGTATGCTGCTTTGGACAAGAATTTAATTGATCATGCAGGGGGAGTTTATCTGTTGTGCACACAAAATAGTTGAGTACGCAAAATAGAAAGGGGTGCTTCATTTTAACATGAAGTTTAACTTTATGTTGGTCTGTATCAAATCATTTGGGTGAGTTGTGCACACAAAATGGTCTAGGGCTCACCAGAAACAGAAAGATTTCTTAAGGCACATATCTACAAGTAAATCTTTGAGTAAAACTGGTAATCAATGGCAATACTGTACTTTTAAGCATTCCACTTGATGCTCTCTTTAAACATTATGTGGGCAGCATGGAATTTTCTTCTTTTTCCTTGTTTTCACTGATAACCAACTCATGTCTCATGTTGTTGTTATTCCTACAAAACTTCATTATAGATTGTGATCAATTTCCGTCTTTTGAGCAGAGTCTGCATCACGCGGACACAGCGATCTGGGCGCCTGCAATCCATTTTGATAAGTCTGCTCTTTTTTTATCAGCAGCATTTGAGACAGAATGAAATGGGCATAACGTCTCTTCTTCTCTCTACTTTTATGCTTAATTGAATAACTGAGTGAAAAGTGTGATGGTCAAAATTAGAGCATGAACCAATCCAATCATGCTTTTATCTCTTTTTCTCCAAGGCTACTGTATGACCTTTTCTTCTTGTAATTGGTTTACAGAAAGTCTCTCACAGCTGCTCTGAAGCTTGGTTAGATAAGTAAGGGCCGTTCCAAATGTCTGTTTTATTCCCCCATGTGAGCATGAACTTGTAGCAGTCTTTCAAGCAATGTCAAGCATGGTTAAAAAAACAAAAAAAGTATAGACTTTCAAAGTTCATTGAGGCTAATTGATTGTTCAGCTCAGAAAATCAATCAGAATCAGATTTCCAAATGAGGTTTTGTGTGGAGCTAATTTGTTTTGTAGATCTCAAGTCATTTTTAGAAGTGAAATTGTTCTGCAATCCATGCGTGACTATAAAGCACCCAGAATGCTTAGAGAAATAACTGAGCTCTGCTTGACTGGGTTTTTTCATTCACAACGTTCTCACTCCCAACTTGTCAAAAACTGACACTTGGTCAGTTGCTCTCAGCGCAAAAAAACGTTCCCTTAGCCATCTGGAACGCAGCAGCTCGGCCGCCGCACTGTAAGATGACGTAGTATTAAGAGAGACTGTCGCGAGTAGTGTGAAATACCGTGGATGGGTAAAAAAAACACAGGACTTTGACCCAGGAGACCAGGGTTCATGTCCCGCGTGTCACTGAAAAGTACATTTTTGTAACCCCACCCACAGTCTTTTTATAAACCTGCCTGTTACTGAACAGGGGTGGGGCTAGAAGGGGGGCACAGGGTGGCACTGAATAATGTATAAGCATGAACTCTCAAAATCGGACAAAAATCTTTCAAACAGACAGATTCTGCAACTGTATGGCCTATTTCTAGTTTGAAATGTTTTAAGGAAACACGTTTCGTGAAGTATTTTCGTAAAATAGGAGATCCTATTCTGAACGAACTGCATTTGTGGTTGGCTTTGAATTTTGCCTTTGTCATTTCCGGTTTCCATTTACCGGGCGACAAAACAGATTAGCACCCCCTGCTGTTATGGAGACGTATGTTGTCTCGCGCTCGAGTAGAACGTACACTCAAGTTGGCGTCGCTTTGGTGTGTTCCGAGGCAATTTTGGACCAACAGGAGCCGAGTGATCAGTCCAACTTCCTTTTCTGCTGACCTATACCTATATAATGTCAAAAATTCTGGATTCCCAGTCGGAAACGCTACATGTCTAGGGGGAATGTCATGGTCGGAAAGCTATAACGTTATTTGCTCTATGAAAGACATTGACAAAGATGAAAACTAAGGACATTTACTCAATAACTTTAACCAAACCAAACCAAACATAGATTTTTTTGAAGAGAAGGGATAACCTTTTTTATACAGTATGTTTAAAACTCAAAGAAGAAATTGATAGCGTTTCTGATGCAGTCGGCTCATGAAAATAATTGAGAACCAAAGTCGTAAAAAGAAAAACTATTTACACTGTATATTTAAAATGAAAATCAGATTTATTTAAAAATGTTATCGTGAACAGGGTGAATCGAGATCGCGATTTTATAACGATTAATCGTGCAGGCCTAGGTAGAAGTGGGGTCATTTTCTCATACGCAGTAAGTACATCTATAGAAATGGACTCCTTTTTGGAGCCAGTGGAGTCGCCCCCTGCTGGAAATTAGATGGATTGTTTTTCCTCATCATGTTTATTTGAGAATCCAGAGTTATCATTATAAGAGATAGTACAGCGAATCATCCCTTTTTCTGTACAGTCTGAGCAAACCTTTAACTCCCTCAGTGTTTCAGTGTCTCAGTTTTCACTGCTTTTATTTGGGGACTTACATACCAGAGGCTCACTCTGAGAAATGACTCACTTGGCTTGACTGTGAGGCTGATTCCAGGCATGTCAAAATGAATCACGCCATGCAACACATGGCACCGACTGTTTTGTTTGCCGGGCTACTGTTGCTGGCACATAGTGATGCCTGCTGCCCATGACCGACACTGGCACCCAATGATGAGTTGGAGCGTGCAGGTGTTCTAAAGTTCCAGTCCCGAGTCTGTCAATGTCACTAGAGAGCCGCACTGTCTCTCTGGAACGCTGCAGTTTTATGGGCCAATTTCACAGAAATAGACTGAGCGCTTTCCTTGACCTCAACTTCAGTGGTTCTTTCGAAAAATATCAGGAGTAGATTGTGATATCGGTTGGATTTACAAGGGATCTGGCTCTGTAGGTGTCTATTCCTGTTTTTCAGTCCTAACTCATTAATTTGGCTATTGCAGTACATCATACTGTACCATGTGTCATTTTCCCAACAGTTTGAGAAATCCCCTCTACTTTTACACATATATGTGTATTTTGGGGTCTCTTTTTTTTGATGTAATCTTGAATGTAAAAGTGAGAACTTTTATTTGTATTTTATGTTGTACCTTTTTTTTGAAGAATCTACTAAACATAATAACCTTTTACATAAACTTTTTATGGTTTTTGAATTTGAGGGGTTTTAATTGCTAATTGATTTAAATGTTTATTCAGTTGACAGAACACATGTTGTGTGGCGGATATTGACATTTAGAAGTCAGAGAGACTAAATCTACAGTGTGTTGTTAATTATAATCTGCAACAGATCACATGCAGAGCATTTTAACAGCTACTCTAATAAAAGGTCTTAAAGCAATTTAATTAAAAACAACCGAAGACTGTGTACAAGCTGATATAGGGGCTTGATAACAGTTGATTGAATTGGAACTTGACCTAACAGGATGTGGGGGTTTCTGAGACTTCCTGTTCAGACTGAAGGCTGCTGTAAACTGTCCGGCTTGACTGTGGGTTTTTGGTCACCACCCGAAAAAAATGGCGGCCTGTTAAAAACCTCTCTCAAATTACTGCTAAACAGTATGCTAAAATGTGTTTCTGAAAACATTTTAGGCAGGAAATAGGCGATACAGTGACAAAATTGATACATGGAGGCGTCCAAATTGAGACACAGCACTAGTGTCTGAATACAGAAAGTTTCAGTGTTTACTCAACAGTAGAGAAAGTGTTGTTTTCTGGTAAACATTGGAAATAAAAAAAGAAAGTGACAGAGCACAGACAGGTAAATTTGTTGTCATCCTACTACAAAGTGTCTCCGCTATTACAACAACAAAAAAACGTCTGGGCTCAAATGGTTCCCCAGTCAGGTGGATGGTGTATGACGGTAATGGATGGGGTGCCGCGGTGGCCGGGCAGGGGCCAACGTCAGCAGCCCCTGAGCCATCAGTGAGCCCACGGAACAAGTGCTCGATGGATAACATAATGTTGCTGAAAGGGCAGCATAGTGCAGTTTTAATCATGCTGGGCTGACTTCTGATGCTTTTAGTGTGTTTGCGGTGTTTCGCTAACTAGACCAGCATTAGCTCAGTATGTGCTATAAGTACAATCCATGACCCCATCCCTGCAGTTTCACTCTCATACCACCCTGTCAGTATGTATGTCGAAAGTCGCATTAACTTTTGTTGCGCCAACTTTTACAACCAATTATTTTCCCCAGAAGATATAAATCTAATTACATTACCAATGATTTACCTTTACATTTTTAGTTTGAGTACATCATATCTGTTTCCAGCAGATCAGAGCGAAAGCAGAATAGCCATGCTCTTTACAATGAAATAAGTCCAAACTGACTGACGTGTGATATGTGCATTGTTTTTAGAAAACAAATAGTTTTTAGAAATGTCTCACAATATATGTTTCTAGACGTGGGTTATTCAAATCATGTTTTCGTTAAAGAAGGAAGAGAAAATAAGCAATACTCAATGTATAGAATCTGCACCCATGTAACCCCTTAACTGAAAGAGAAACACATCAGGGACCCCCTACTACGTTTACTGTTTAAAATGAAGTTGCATATTAAACTGCAACTACAATAACGTGTAGGGTGGCCTAAAGCCTGTATACATACATAAACATACATGTGGCACAGTGAATCCTCAGGATGAACTGTATCTGTGGGACAATGTGCCTATCATCGGTGGGGATTTGCATTTGCTAATATGTTGGATTCATGTTAAGACTTGTGATGTTAAGAAACCCCCCGAGGACCCCCCTAGACCCCCTGTTGAAGATCTCTGCTCTAGAGAAGGAGAAGGCGTCAGAGCCAGGTAATCAGGAGTTTAAGCCAGCGTCTGGTGTTAATCAGCTGACCCGCTGCTTCTGTATCATGTCACCTCTGAGAAGATTTGCAATGACACGCGAGTACCCCCATGCAGCTAAAGCTCTCTGCCTCGCTGCTCTCCTTACTTTTTCCCATGCTTCTGCTGACACCAGAGCGGGGACAATTACCAGAGCTCAGAGCGGGATTGTGAAAAAAAAGAAGAAATAATGTGAAGATGAAAATATCAGACTCCAACTAATTCCTGTCGCTCGTTTTGCTGAATAAAGAGCAGAATGTCCCTCTAATCAGAAATGATGTGCCTATGGTAACACAGGGGGGAAAGCATATTCAGCTTCCAACGTGATGGAAGATGACTCTGATTAGATTAATAGTGTCTTGTGCTAGAGCAGTGTTCTTCAACAGAGAGCAGTGTTCTCCACCAAATTACTGTTTAATACAGTTATTTCCCCAATCATTAACATATATACATGAACATGAATCCAACCTATTATTGTAAAGCCTCCAATCCTTTGGACTACCTAGAATGATGTCAATCTGACAATTGTGATTTCCATTAAATCAGCGTAGTGTCATTTGGCTGCCTGTTTGGTCAAGCTTCCCAGCCCTCGCCACATGAACAATTCACGTTTGCATGATGAAAACATTCTGATACCATGGAAACAGCACTGGAATAGTCTTGTTTTAACGACAGACTAAGTCTATGGAAAATGTGTATTGCACCATTGTACTTGACACCAGCCGGTCTTTCATGCCTCCTTCCACTTGCACATTTGTTTGTTACAGTCATTTCCCAAAAAGTTCCATTTTCTTTGCCAAAAACTGGCATGTTTCCCACTCACACATTTCAGCCGGGTGTCTGTCACTTGTGGGCTACAGACCATCAGCCCACCAACTTCCCTCTAGCAAGATAATGATTCTGTCAGGTATAAACTTCTCAACTCTTCTTTTAGTTTGGCATCTTTACCAGTTCGTAACAGCGAGGCAGGAAGTGAAACAACGAGAGCCTCCAGTCAATTTACAAAAATCCAGCCCACAATGTGGGATATGTCTCCTTTACAGAACCATGGACAACAAGAAATTCATCTTGGAGGTTGAAAAACATAACATGACAACGCCAGAGAAGACATGGAGTTTAACTGCAGGAGTGCTTAAAGTGGAAGGTAGATTCTAGTTTAATAAACACGTGGTTGTTGTGTAAAGTACTTGGAGAGACAATAAAACTGGTGAGTAAGGCAGAAAGACGGTACCGATGTGGCGTAGCGGAGGAAGGAACAAAACCGTGGTAACCCCATGCAAAAACATGAGGACAACAAGGTTTAAAAAATACATTTCATGGCTGCTGTATTCACAGAGGTCCATGTCATACACAATATACTTTATTTACACATGTTATACACAGTATACTGTATTCACACAGGTCCTTGTTATACACAGACTACTGTATTCACACAGGTCCATGTCATGCACAGTGTCCTGCATTCACACAGGTCCTTGTTATACACAGACTACTGCATTCACACAGGTCATACATAGCATACTGGATGTTTCTCTCGTTGTTGCGGCTGCTGTCGTTGTCCCCCAGCAGGCTGTTGCAGCACAGTCTCCTGGCAGTCTGTGAATTGGTCACGTTCCCATGTTGTGGTGACCACTGCCGTCAAACTAGCAAAACTGGACTTGCACTTAGATCATTAAAATATGGCCCTTTATTGGACACCGAGGAGGCTATTTGTGATATTCAGTCATTGTTTAAGGTCCAAGCCGCTTCCCGTATACTCAGCAGCCACTGCCATGTCTCCCTAATTAATGAACACTGAAGCTACATTCTTCTAAACATAGTCCCCTCAGAGAAATGGAAATTCTTTGAACATCTCCCAGATGGTCATTATGGGCTCCCACTGAATTAACCCTCCATGTATTAATGATAAGACGTGAAAAAAATCTGATGCTGAAGAAAAAAAGAAAGAAAAAAAACTGGACTGCTTTGCTACTATTTTCATCAAATATATTTTATGATAGCTTCACAATCCTTCCTTTTTATAATCAGTGCTGCATATTAGTGGATTTCTCTTTAGGTTTTACTGGGGCTAGTCTTTGTGTCAGTGCAATTCCACTGCTTCCACTTTTCTGTCTGTCTCTGTGTTATACAGCATGATGGGATGTCAGGGACTCTACAGTCTTTGTTTTTATTGCACCCTTGCTTACACTGTGATAAGCTCTAACCCCCAGTGCAGGCTCCACGGACAGCCAGATAGTGTTTGCTTCGCTTGACTTCCTCAAGAGTCGGCCCGAGAGACAGATGCACCATGGGAAGGATGAAAATGGGGCAAATAGGAGATCTTTGTGGTTTGTGTTCTTCTTGCTCTTAAAATGCCTAATATAGCCCATTCAAAAGGAAACGTTGGTTTATGGGAGAATTACCTCAACGTTCAAAGACTTAGAAAAGCAGCATTTTTCCCTTGGTTTGTTTTTTTCATTTAAAAAAAAATTAAAAAAATGGTGAGGTTTCCATGTCTTTTTTTTATTTTAAAGCAGGCATAGGTACTAAATAAACACTGTGAAAGCTTTAAAACGAGCCGTCTTGACTTTTGGAGAACAATAGTGCTGCTACTGTACTCAAACCATCCATGCTGTTTTGAGTGAGATCCGGTTTCTGAATGTCCTCTGTCTTCAGTCTCCGGGTGAGCTGTTCAAAATCTGCACGGCTTTCCACGTCACTAGCCGAGACGAGGTGGCTAACCGTGGTACATGCTGGAGCTACCATGCTAGCTCGTTCTCAATGGCAAAACACTGCTCCAACAGCTACTAGTTGACCATAATCTCCAAAAGAACTACTTCCTGTCCCTGTTGTGCAGGTATTCCACAAGTGTCCCTGGTCTAGAAAAAGTCTCCCAGCTAATCCTGCCTTGGACTGACCAAAGTTGGAGAAAGAGTTATCTAGCTGATGGCATCTTACCGAGCTACTGAGCATGTGCAGCTCCCAACAAAGATATGATAGAAGGGAGATGTCTCACTGTGAGATGTCTCACACTGCAGCAATGTGCAGTACACAAAAAGATGGTGTTTTAAAAAAAATGAAACTATGGAAACCCATTCTGGAAAACCTCAAAATACAATTATGAACCTGGAGATGAGCGGAATATGAACGCTTTAAGACAGTGCCATTTTTTAAAGAGTTATATAAGCCTAATTTGGTGTTAGAAGGAGGCTGCTGTCTTACACTGTGGGACTGTCTTCATGCAGGAAACCCTCCAAGGAAGATGAAACAAGTGCAAAAAATTACTGGAAAACACAGATTTAAATCAGAAGAACTGTAGATGCTTTGTTTTACGTAGATGAGTCATCCATCAGCCTACTGCTATCATTAAAAATGGCAGCAAACGTTACACCTAGCAGCTCAGTGTCATGCAGTCACCAATTTCCTTTTGGCGTTAGGTGATTTTCAGCATTTTCATAATGTCCTTGCTTCTTACAAATTAGCAATGCTCTGTGAAGAAGATAGCAGCGGGTTTCTCTAGACTGGGGAAACGGTGGATCCAGAATTTGCAGCTGCTTTGCAGACCGCGGTTGTTATGGCAACGTTTCTATCTCATGTCTTTGAAACCGAGGTAGGATATAGTGTGCTTCTGTGAAATGGAAGCACCCAAAACTTTTTAGAGGGAATGCACAGCATAATGTGAGTGAGGTTTTTCTCAGCGTGCTGGGAAGGTCATTCCTCCCACAGTGCAGAAGTCCAGCTGATAGGCTCACAATCTCACTCCTGCCACTTGATTGGTTTATCACTTCACCTCACCTTGTAGCACCATATTGATCCTCTAGCTCTTTTTTCAATGCCATGTCACCTGCTCAGACAATGATAAAGCAATCCAATGGAGGGCTTCTGCACTTAAATGATATCTTAAGTAGTAGTAAACTTAGGCTATGTTTGCACTTAGCGCCTTTTATGGAGAGGTAAGTGTTGGTTTTGGACTTAGCTGTATTTAAAAAAAAAAAGGCTTGAGTGCTTATGTGAATGCCAACACCGTCTTTTTGAAGTTGAAAAAACCTTTCTGTAAAAACCCCGCCCTAACCGACCTGTTGTTTCCAACAAGAACAACTAGAGAAGACTACTTTTTGATACCAAACACTGACAGCTTCTAATTATTTTTACTAAAAAAGTGCCCTAGTCAGCTTTTTCTTCTTAAAAAAAGAAGTGTGAGCATGGCCTTAAGTTACTTGAAAGAAAGAATCTACAGTGACATTTTTATGACAATTTTAAATATGTGGCTTATTGTTGCCTCATTTAGGGTCGTTCCCCAGTCAGAACGATGTAAGTGCAGAGTTGTCTCTAGAAAGCTGTTCAACGTTTACTTAAAAATTCCATTGGTAACAGTTCCATGCCCCACGTTTTGAGAAATGCCTTGTGACGAAAACTTAAGCACAACAATTCATGTGATATCCTACAAAATTACAGACACCACCGGCCGGTCACATGACAGTCAAGTTTTAGTGTTAACCAAGAAAAGGTTTCTGTGAGCCAAGTACAGAGCACCGGAGGCCATGCTGTTTTCAGGTAATGTGGGTGTGTATGGACTGATTGATTGACATGATCTTGAGTCTCCAGTTAGCATTGTTGCAGCTTATAGGGCAAGATAAATCACAGCTTTATCAATCCTATTGGTAGAAAGACTTGTGACCTAGTACATTCCCATCAAGTTTATTCAGCCAGCCATATGTTTTAGCACCTGTGTGGGTGTTCAGAGACGTTACGTTCAGGTGCCAAAATGCTGGTTAAGATCAGAAAAAAAGATTTGGGTGTGTGTTACAACAGCAGCCTTCTTGACCTTGTGTTGTGTTACCGTCAAAATTGAAAATCAACACTTTTGTTGGCGCTTTTTCTTACGTTTTTGTCCCTATTTTCAATGTTTGTCACTTTTTTGACGGTTTCAACACTACGTAGCACTAACTTATTAACTTTAGTTTTACAATTATTTTTGGAATTTAAGGTCAATAAACTTATTTATAGGAAATTATTCCTAATGTTTGAGTTAGAAAAGCAGAAATTAGGAATTATTACTTAGTCAATTATTATTGACTAAAATTAAAGCAATGTATGTTGATGCATAATCACAGACTGGAATATGTCAACTTTTACTCAATACTATTTTGAAATCAATTACATTTTTCATTAAATGCTGTAAAATTGAATAAGACACCCCAAATTAATGAAAGTAGAGATTTGTACAAAGAGCGTTTGGAAATCAATCATGTTATGGAATCAATCATGTCATTTTGGGTAGTTAAAAAGAACAGTGATATAGGAAAACGGGTCAATTTGACCGGAGGACAACATGTGGGTTAAGTAGTAGACATGAACACCTGATTCCTGGGTAAAAAGTATTGTCTTTTCACCTTAACTTTGTCTGGGACACAAACGTCGCTCCACTGCTTGAAAGCCCTGTGTTATACAACCCATCCACCCAAAAAATGTTGATTAGTGCAGCTAAACGTTGCATTCTGCCAAACTGTGTATTTGGCAATGAGTGCATCAACACAGCAAACGGGTATACCTCAATTTCACTTATTATTCAATACTACTGTTACTACTTTGGGCTGCTCCGTGTAGACTTGGTTTGGAATCCCATTAAAGGGTTAATGTCCGGCGTGGCGTTTGCACCACCATTTCCCTGGTGGCTGAAACGCGTGATTGCATCTGAACTGTATAATTAAATGAAATAACATCCAAGCCAGCTGATCCTTAAATGGATCTTTTGGAGCTATACTGTCTGAAAGCCTTAAAGCTATAGTAAAAAACAAACAAACAGAGGTTATCTATGCAAACTGGTTGATGTAGTGATGTTGCTGGATGAAGTAGATTCATAATTGCTTGTCAATTTCCTTGAGGTTTGCAGTTTTTTTTATCAAACTATGATTTTGAAAACATGCAATTCAATTATTTTAATGACCCATGCCAAGATTTTCAAAATGAAATAAGTGGCATCTGTGCACAAATGATTTACAACAACAATGCTGAAAAGGTGCAGGAAAGTGGATTTTCTCTATAATTGAGGAGGGGTGCATATGATATGTTGAGAAATTGGAAAACAAGGAGCAATTTTTGAGTTTTATGGATTGCTCTTCATCTCCCAACACGGCTGGGATTGTAGAGGCCGTCTACAAAGGACTTGGATATGTGGTTTTAAAAAAACATCCCAGTTGTGGCACAGGTCTCACAACTCAACCCTACGCAGCCTATACACTGCTTGACACACACATTCAATTTCAACAGACTATAGGTGCAACACTGATTGCTCATTGTTACACTTAAGTTGAATTTTTCTGTGTATTGCTCCAAGACAGCCGTGCCACAATTGGATTTCAGAAGGGTGAAAGTAATTTGTTAATTAATTCATTTATTTAGCATGTTTGTTTTGTCCATATAGACTCGTGCTGTGACCCCTGAATAGTAGGCCAGGTCTTAACTGCTACAAAGAGTTCTTTTTTGTTGGCTCTAATGTCAAACTCTGCCTATGGTGAATGTCAGTCATCCTGGGGAGACAGCACAGTTCCTGGAACTAAAAGATACTTTGAATTGCCTTGTCTTGCCTTTCATGAAGTTGGACGAATTGTAACAGACACATTTGAAAAAGAATAGTCACAATTTGCGGCGAAGAGGCCGTGACAGCCTTGCTTTAAGTTTCAAATGCGTCATTTAAAAAAAAAATAAAAAATGGCTCCCGCCCTTCCCATGGGTTATTTTCTTAGACTTAAAGGTGCAGTAAGCGATGCTGCAAAAAGATTGTTGATATTTAAACAACTCTAAAACAAATACAACCCCCATTTTCAGAAGCTCCGCCCCCCCAGATCCAATGACATGCTGTCCCCCCACCACCATCAAATGCTTCTGATTGGCTGGTTTTGTGGCAGTTTGACCAACAAGGTCTATATAAAAGAGACTTCAGATACAGTATTAGGGGACCATTAAGGTCTATATAAAAGAGAATTCAGATACAGTATTAGGGGACCACTAAGGTCTATATAAAAGAGACTTCAGATACAGTATTAAGGGACCACTAATGTCTACATAAAGAGCACCATGTCATGGGACCCTTAAAATTGTATTCCAGAGCCACATAAGCTATTATGTTATTATCTCTTATGAAATAAAAGTGGAGGGTCTCTTAAGTAAGACACTTATTTTATTACTTATTGTAGTTCAGTTTAAAAAAAGAAAGAAAAAGAGATTTTAATTAGGGATTCTGTCTGTATACAACTCAAAGTCAGTGCCTGTCTACTTTAATAGGCCAAAACCGACAGAGACAGAAAGAGGGAGAGAGAGACAGAGGAAAACAAAACAAGACAGGAAAGTTAAATGTCAAAGTAGAGAGGAGACGGAGATGAGCATTAGGGAGAGATAACTAAAGAAAAAAGGAGAGAGTGAAGGTGAGGAGCAGAGGTTAGGGCACATTAGGAACGGAACTGAGAGAATAAAGATAAGAGGTTGGCAAAACTAAGACTAGGAATAACCAAGGGAGGGATGTTCAAATGGCCAGAGGAAAAAGACGAGCCCAGATAAACTGAGATAAAGTGGCTTTAGTTGTTGGGAATATTTTGAGTTGGAGAGGTAATGGTGGGGTGAGATGTGGCCGGCGGGGAAAAAAAGGGAACGACGGACACATGAAGGATGCAATAAATGAGAGAGGACTTTACTCTAGGGAGGCAGACAAGGAAGGAGCGGGGGGAGGGGGGAAATGAAAGTGGGGGGGAAATGATTCAGAAATAGAGAAATGGAGATGGAGACAGAGAGCGTGAGAGGGACTGTGATGAGGCAGAGTCACAGAAAGAGAGAAAGAAGGAGGAAGATGTCCAGAAGGAGCACAAGAGGCCTACTGCAGTCCGCTCCCTAGTGAGGCCTTTGAGCTGCAGCATGCCATTTACACACGCAAACTCAACTCAACTCAACATCTTATTCCACTTCCTCTTATTCTCTGATGGCCGTCCTCTCTGAAATATAAAATGTGTTGCACACAGTACCAATAACTGAAATCTATAGGGCGGGGTTTCTGTCGCCCCCACGAGGAATTCTAAGTAATGACAACAACACTGTTGTTGCATCCACATGAAACAACAGTTCATTAATATGACAAAATGTTAGGCACTAAAGCTTTAATTGCACATAAACTTGGCTTTTTTTTCATTACTTTGCTCACTTACTTAATTTTTCCAGCCATGGAAGTTAATTAGCACAAAGGTTTAGCCCATGCCAAACATGATTATTAATGTTTGTAGCTTTTTAAATAGATAATGGCGTGTCCATGTGCAGTACATGTACAAGTGTTGCGTCTGCCTGGCTTATTACACCTTGACTGCACAGCATGTGTTAAGAGACATATACTGTGGTGGAGAGGCACATCATTGACTACGTTTAGGTGCACATCTTTTTTCGGTTTTGCCCTTCCGAAAAAGACAATATTCCGACTGCCTACAAGACACTAGAAGACTTTGAAAAGACTAAAGTCTGACACCATCTCACATTTTAAGACAATCATCTCACATCTAATGGCAAAGACTGTCATCGGTAAAAACTAGGGATCTTGCAGGGTCACTCAATGCAAGGCTACAACTAGAATTATTTTGAAAAATGTAACCAAGCTAGCTAGCTACCACTACCCCTACCGCTACCGGTAGCTGTAGCTTTTGAGGAGGAGAGAGAGGGGGCGGGGGGGGGGGGGG
>NC_048408.1:1456732-1471255 GCF_013103735.1 Etheostoma cragini
ATATATATATATATATATATATATATATATATATATATATATATATATATATATATATATACACAGATACACAGATAGTGAGGAGGTGTTTTTTTAGAGTACAGGGAACTAGCAGATAGTGAGGAAATGTTTTTTACAGTGTGTTCTGGGGGCAGGCAGCTAGCAGATAGTGAGGAGATGTTTTTTACAGTGCAGGGAGCTAGCAGATAGTGAGAAGAGGTTTGCTGTTACCTAGAGCACCTTACATATCAATCCTACTGTTCTGTTCATTTTCATATGAACGTTTCTTGTGTTTTGTATACATATGGGGACCAATTGATGGACTTAGAGCCCTGCCCTCTTTTTTGTCAGTGGCAAAACAAAAGATGACAGGGGTTAGGTTTCTCTTTTTATTTCACCTCTCTATTTGTCTCCATTTGTAATTTATGCACTTGATACATTAAAGTCCAAACCCTCTCACAGTGTATTTATCCACTTACCATAAAGTCAGTGGCTTCATTTCCCCTCGTGGTCATGCTAAATTACGTGAAAGGATTCAGTGTTGTTGGGCCTAGCCTTGATGGTGGCTCTATAGCTACCAGCTGACATTGTCTTTCATAAACAGCTCTTTCCAATTGACAACGTAATTGCTCAACTGTTGACATGCAACTGAAAAGCTTAATCACTTGGAGAAAATGATCAGTTCCAGCTGCCATTTTGTTGTCGACTACCCTGACATGTGTTTGCAGATTACTAAAAGCTTGTTTTCAGTTGTGTGAGACTGGAGCACCAACACATTTTGCAATCAAAGGCACAGAGAGCTCTTTTGTTCAGACATGAGTGTACAAATTCTTTTAAAATGTTTGAGTTAAAAATACAAAGTTTCTGTGGAGCCGTATTTCAGAAGTTTGGACATTTTACATCGATTTGCTACTTTGATCTCACTAGAGCCTTGGAATGGAGCGAAATGTGTTGCGAAGCCGGATACATGAACACAAATAGATAGTTAGACAGATGTTGCTGAAGCAACAAAGCTACTGCAGGTGCAATGCGACTGACCTTTTAATTCAGTTATTGCCATAAGGATTTATTAGTCAACTGGGGATCTAGAAGGGGAGGGTGTACATGACATAATGAGACCCTGTCAAACTTGTTTTTAGTGCTTTTTCATGCTGAAGTTTTGTCCTTCCATTACACCTACTGTCTGCTAAACCAAGGCCATGGACAGATGTGAAATGAGTAAATACACAGTACGAGTATCTGCCTGCTGTTTCTTATAACCCCCAAGCCTTTCCATTCAGGTCTGTGGCTTAATGCATTAACTATTATTTAAAGAAAGGCTTCAAATGTGGGCTGAAAATATGTTTTTAAGACACATTTATACAATTCTTGGAAGAAGCATTTGAAGGGAAAAACGTAGTTTCTCTCTTTTTTGTTGTTCAATCCAAAAATTCAGATTATCAAGTGGAAATGGGACGACTCGTGCATTTGTCGCCGACCCCCCCCCCCCAAGCAAACGAGACCACACATCTCTGACAGCACAAAAACTGTTGCAGCACACACACAGACACGCACACACACGTACAATGCTTTCTTTGAGACGCCCTTAACAGTGTCACATCATGCACCTTAAACAAATCTAAACCTGCGAACGCACAAACATACACATGCAGATTCAGTTGTCGTGTGTTGCAGACACATGGCAAGAATCCATGTTCATCTTATTCAACATTGTGTTTTCCCTGGCACTGCACATAGTGCTTGTCCTGAAACACATGTTCACAGTCTTAGTAGGAGGAACCCCTGGGCGTGGCACGTTTTCCCACAAGAACCATAGCGGCTGAGTGTTAAAAGGTTGGTGGGGACAGTGAGACTCAGCTAGAGGTGGAAAGGTCCTGGAAGTCTGCGAGGCCGTCACACGGACATGGGACATGAGGACTGAGGGGACAACGGGGATGTCAGGACACTGTGTATAGGAGCAAATAAGAGACATAAGTAAATGAGCCACTGGAAACTTTAAACCATTTGTTCTGAATCCACCTCGTTGGAATAAAATGACATTTGTGGTTTTGCAACTTTCAAAGGAGCATTTGGAATATTTGTTTTTTTTTAACAGTCACAAATTCAGATTTAAAAAATCAGCATCAAAATCCAAAACAAATTCAGGTTGCTCAAATTTGATGGATCAAATTCAGATCTAAAAAAATCAAGATGACAAATTTGTAGAAAACACATTCAATTGGACAAATTTTGTTTAAAAAAATCGAAATGTTTCACTTAGCAACATCCGGGCTATGGAGAACAGGATAGGACAACAGTACTATCTAAGTTTTCCATGGCTGTTAAATGAATGTCTCCTATTTGCTTCCATTACTCTGCTTCTTTTCCAATCTGTACAGAGATACAGTTTCTTGTCATCCCTCGTTTCTGATGCCTGTCGGGAGAGTGAAGGCCACGCCTCCTCCACCCCCTCCCAGCCAAGTGACTCAAGTCAAGCTTGTCAGGTTGCTTTAAACAAGCATAAGATTGTTTGCGGCTAGGGAAACGCTAAACAGAGACATGTATGCTAATGAGGAAGAGCAGCAGTCATTTAGCCAGGGAAGGAACACAGCACAGCACACCACACACAGACTGATGGATGAAAATAGCATTCATTATGTAAAAGGATGTTTCCCCCTGTGAGCTCAGGTCAACTATGTGATGAATGCTAAATAATGCGTGTGACCACTTTCATGTGTTTTCACATTTGCTCTATCACTTCTGACTGCATTCTGTAGGCCAGAGATTATAAACTGTGGATTTCACCAGGTGGTTAAGTGTAATAAATAGGTTATTGTCTAAATAGTGTTCTCACCCCGCACAGTTAATTGTAGGGTTTGGTATCTTATGGTTTTTCTGCGTGCAGATAACAATACTTTTAATACAGTTAGCTGTCTAGCTAACGGTAGGCTAACGTGCAATAATCAATTCAACACACAGGTCCATATCAGTATATTTATGCTTCTGTAGCCTATAACATTTTCAGATTGTAACATGCCTAAATTGTTTTTTGATTTGGACAATGCACTTTAATCCACATTCCTGAAAATGTGCCATTGTTAGCAGTAGGCTAATTTTTAACTGTAGTCCTAGTTAACTAGCACGCATGTCTTTATGGTGGGAAGAGGGTTAGTTAGGGTTAGTTTTGTAGGTTAGGGTTAACCCTAACTAGTCCAGTGCCAACTTTCTGTATGTGCTAACCCCTGGGTCACCATGCGCCCCTTTTATTTCAGACAATGGTGAAAGAAGTATTCAGATCCTTTACTTAAGTAAAATGACTTTTACCACACTGTATAAATACTCTGTGCAAGTTAAAATCCTGCATTGAAAATGTTACTTAAGTAATAGTTTGTAAGTGTCATCAGAAAAATGTAGCCTACTTCAAGTATTGAAAGTTTTTAATGCAGAAAAACCTCACATTTTAGAAACGTAAAACAAAAAAACGGTATTTAGCTACCTATTTATATTGTTGGGTAGTTTGATTTAGAATACATTACTATGAATAAATGACATTTCATAAACTACATACGTTTTGTTTGTAAATATCTTCATTTGTAAAGTAACGAGTAACTACATGCTGTCAGATGATTCTAGTAGGAGTAGGAGTAGAAGTAGAAAGTGGCATGAAAGGAAAAGACTCAAGTTGGTTGAGTAGAGTACTTGAGTAAGTGAGTACTTAGTTATATTCCACCAGTGGTTTCAAAGGACCAAACAGTAGCACAAAACCAAAATCTGCGTTGTCATTTGGTCTGGTAGATACCGGTTGTTTTAGGATTGTTTTGGTCCCTCCCATCACTCTTTCAGCTTTCCACCCCCAGCTGTCTGGGAGTGGAGTATCACAGCTGATCACTGATCCTGTCATGGCAGACTTGGACTTCATGCCTTGCTATTTGCTCTGAGGACTTGCACAGTGCTTATCAAAGTGTCCCGCTTGCTGATTATGTTTCCAAAAGAGCAGAGACCAAAGCTCTTAATACAGAGACAGTTGGATCAGGCTTTGCACAGGGTCGAGGATGGCACCACGCTTTATCAGAAGAAAAACTAAGTTTCAAAGTGGCATACACAGAGAAGGTTACACAGTACTAATTATTCAATGCATTTCCTCCCAACCTTTACTCCATAACCTTTGTATTCCTAACTGGTGTTTGGGAAAATGAAATTAGCTGTTATTACAATTAGTTATTTTGTCACAGGCCTTAACAAGTATTTATGTGTGAGATAGAGAAAACCTAGTATTGTTTTGATTTCATTGTACCTGAGGATGTTTTTCTGACATTGAATTGAACTAGAGATGAAACTAATGCAGTTCAAGCAGGCAGGCAAAACCAACCAAGGCTTATGTAATAGGAACAAAACCATTTTTAAAGGGTTGAATGGGTCTGCAATACATATAATAGTTAGGTCTGTCACAGGATGGACACTCAGGTCACAAGATGTATTGTAAAAAGTACAATCAGAGGTAACAGTGTCTAAATTATCAACTAAGGGCTCATCCAACAAAATGAAAATGTAAAAGGACAAGGCGGAGGTATGCAAATCAATAGGCAGAGTCAACAGACAGGCAGGGTCTTAACTTAAAGAAAGGCAAGGAAGGAATGCTAGACCGCTGTCATTGAGGTATAAAACTCATCAGATAACCAAGGCTGTTGAGAGGGGTGGTATATACTGAGGGAGGTGGGGAGACAATCACATACAGGTGGAACACATAAGGGCGGGGCAGGTGATCACACAGACAGGAAAGCACAAAACCGCAAACTATACTAGCATTGCGTAGTGATTTTGCCAAAACGTAGCATGCAGTATGCGAACTAAAGCAAAATATGCAGTATACCAAAAATACCCAAGCTGTCATACTAATTCGGAAAAAAAAGACTCCTGTCCTCAGAACAGTCTATCTTGCCAACTGTATCCCACAATGCAAAGCGCCAGAATAATCACACCCACCACGGCTTGCCGTCGTGGCCAACAACTAGAAACTTTTTACAGTTTTTGTCTGCTATTTCATCACTAAATTGACTTCTGAATCTTCTTTGTGAGCAAAAAGAAACTGTGTAGACCTGGAATATGGGCAATCTTTCAAAAGATTTATGGCAAATTGACAATTTGCACCGACCTTTTCCATCGCTTTCCACCAGGACTGGGTTGGTGGCTGCGGGCCCAGCAAGCTATCAGAAGGACGTCCTTCCCCTTAGCCACGTCCTCCAGCTCTTCCTGGGGGACCCCAGGGCGATACAAGGCCAGGCAGGATGTGTAATCACTCCAGCGTGTTCTGGGTCTGCCCTGGGGTTTCCTCCCAGTTGGTTGTGCAAGGAATATGTTCACAGGGAGTAGTCCAAGAGGCATTTGGATCTGTTGCTATACGGATGCCTTTAAACGCAAAGGAGCACTGTTTCTATTGGTACGGTATTTTTGATGTGTTGGGAAATTAAACTTTGATCTTTAAGTTTTTAAGTTATGTGCCAGACTATGTCTTGGCAGGATGCTGTGACTCCCTAATGGTTGCCACGCAAGGTAATGGGGACAAGACTTCAGGAGGTCGCTTTAGTACAAACCGAACATGCTGGCTGTGGCATCCATATACTGTACAGTCATGGAGTGGTATTGATCTTCTCATCCAACTCTTAGAAGAAAAGTGAGCATATCTCTTAAATTTCAAACTTTTATTTGTATTCTCGATCTGGGTCTTACGCTGAACTATTACGCACAGCTTATTACCATACACGTAGATTGGGAAGGTAAAGTTGTCCAAATGGTATCAAGGGCTTCACAAACAGAGTTCAAAACAGTGTCCGCATCTGCTGACGTGTTCAGTCTTACCCTCACTTGAGAACAAGACGCAGAGACGCTTGAAGTCCTTCACTTGGGGAGAATTCTTTCTATCGGTAAAGATTCAGTTGCTGTGAATAATGTACTTATTCAAAGAATGCCTAATACAAAGATTGTAATATCAAAATTCCCTCTGTTTACAGGTGATCCTGATCCTAACCAAGCTGTACGACTTTCATATTGGCAGCGTCACTGAGAGCACTCTTTGGAGGTGAGTACAAAGGAGATTTTTATTCATAAAATATTTACAAGTAGATGTCTTTGAATCCTGCAATGCTGCTGGGAGTACCAAAGGGTAGAATTAGCCTTAGGCGATGATCCTTTGATTGGCTTGATGTTTTGCCTAATTGGCCAGTCAGTTTAATGTATGTTCCAGTGACTTACAGCTAACACGTTCTGACATGGCCCACTGTGGTAACCCCTTAAAACAAACGTGGGGACTTATTCATCACTGTTCTCTCATTCACATCCATGCACAACTTTGAACCATCATTTCTGTTACCTCATCTACTCCTGCGATGCGGCGAACAGAGTGTTCTGGCGTCATGCTCGGTCAGACAGGGCACTCAGTGTGGAGGATGCTGTTTGCCATGCTCTTGTTTTTGCATATTATCTGATGTACTCCCCTTCGTCACCACTCCTGGGAATAAAATGAACTCACACATGCACACACACTCCTGAAACAACAACAGTGCTTGGAAAGAGTAAACATACACTACCAAAAAGCATTAGTAACACATTTCTGATGAGCTTAAACTGCGTATAACCCATTTTCAGATCAAGTGTGCAACATGAATAGAGCAATTCCTCTGTCGAGTTTTTGGACGATCTAATTACATAAAATTTTATTCAGTGTCAAATCAAAACAGAGGTTATCTCGGGACACTTTAAAGATAGAACACTCTATAATTTAAACAGACAAACAGGGACACTTCCTTTTAACATGCAGAAACCCTAGGTAGGCGGCCATCTGCCTCTACCGGTACGTGGCCATACAGATGATAGCGTTCTCCTGGACAAACCCCCAAGAAAAGCAATGTTCCAATCGTATAAAGTATCTTAGTAATCATATCAAGGCACAGAAGGTTTGTCAATCTTTGGATTTCTGCAGTAAAATACTGTGAAGGTAGTGTCTTTATTTGTAGCCTTTTCAAAAAAGATCAAAAGTAGTTTAATTGTGGTTTAAGCAATATATTTCTTGTAACGCAGGCTGCAATTGCTAGCATGTTCGCCAAACTAGCAAACAGTCAGTTTTGTGTCAACAGTATTGGTCTTTAAAGTTATTAAAGTAACATAGGAAAAGGAAACAGTTGTATAAAATGGCTTGTTTGTACTACTCAACGACATTCAATTCCATCTTTTCTTGATTCTGTTCAAATCAGCTTTTTGACAAGTCCCCATCTCAAGTGATGCAGTTCTGTACTTGAGTATGCACTTACTTGTTCCAACCCAAACAGCTCTATTTGCCTTAAGAGAAAGAACCAGCATACCATCTGTACTTTTTTTTTAGATTTAAAATATGACGGTCCTTTAAAGCACAAAACATTTGCACCACCCTGCCCAGCTTGAAGCGCAATTTTGACATTGATAAGCTTTGCCAAAGTGACTGCTAGCCATGTTTGACATTTAGACAGCTACTTTGTAATTCGGACCCCAAGGCAATAACAGAGGAGTGTTTTGCTATTTGAATAAGTGCAAAGAAAATACAGTCCCCTGATATTCGGGGTAAGACAGAACATTGCTGTTTAGCTGCAGACATGATGGATAGCATAATTGTCTGAACATAGTGTTATTATTAAATTGTTTTGTGATAAGTCTCTACTACCTGTCATTGTAAACTGTCTCTGTCCTTTCAAACTCTAGTTACCTTTAATCACATGCTTATTCTAAGTCAACTAAGTCAACCGGCTCCAACAGTGTGTGTAGAAGTCAAAATCTGTTCACTTTGATGATCCATATAGTCCCTGTTGCATACACACCCCCAGACATCACAACCACCACAGATGGCAGAGCGAGGACATCATGTAGCCTAAAGGATTCCTAATGTAAACTGAACTGAGCTGGAATAAAGTTGTGCAAGGAGAAACACCGCTTCCTCAACACAAGGTGCATTTTATAATAGCCGTGTGCTGTTTATCCAACTGCATTGCATTACTCTATACTCCATGATCTCGCAATCCCAAAAGATGTCTCCTTCACTAGTAGTCACAGTAAAATGTGCATTTTTGCTACTGTTTCTATGCCAAAAAACATGTTTGCTATTAACAGCATCACTGTTAGCCTACTGCTACCAATAATTTCTACAAACGTGTTCATCTCGTTTGCTAATGTGATAAAGTGTGCAACTCTGAGACTGGTCTACCGCCAAAAAACGCCCACATTAGTATTTCGTTCAAGCTACAATTACAACTCATATTCACACATATTTAATTAGGATGGGACCAAAGCAGAAAATAAGATGACGTGTAATAATGATAATAATAATAATAAATTTAAATAATAATTTAAACTTTATTAATCCAGAAAGGGAAATTACAATGTTTTCACTCTGTTGTTACAATTCCCATTACCCACCGGCATGAGAAACACACATGCTCAGTACCTACAGTGTACATGCACAAATGGAGAGATGTCAGGGTGAAGGGGGCTGCAGCCGTCAATGGTCAGGTGCCCCGAGCAGCGCAGGTTCAGGGCCTTGCTAAAGAGCACCTTGGCAGTGCCCAGGAGTCCATCACCATACTCTGGTCCAACCCAGCAACCATTTGGTTCCCAACTTTCTACCGACTGAGCTACTGCCACCCCTACAGAGTGAAACTAATGGTAGTTGAATGGGTTTGAAGCATTTAGCAACTACTTGTGTGGCACTGGCTACTAGCTTAGTCACCCTGCAACAAACTGATTGGTTGTTATTCAGGTGTAAGTGATTTAAGGGGGTCTGTAGAAAAACACAGAATTGACTTAGCAGCTTTGGTGGTCAACTATCAGCCTGCAGGCCCCAAAGCCCCTTAACTAGTTACATAAGAGATAAAAATACTAAATGAATGGACAAAGTAAAAATCCTGTCTGGGCAATGCCAGCATCCAAAAGCTACAGTTTTATGAACACCCACAACAATACAACCCAACAAGTAGCTACATAAATTATTTTTCAACAATGCACATTTAACCCTCATGTTGTCCTCGGGGCAAAATTGATCCATTTTCCTATATCAATGTTCTTTTTAATTCACCAAAATAACATGATTGATTCCACACAACGTTCTTTGGCAAGTACAAATCTCTACTTTTATACATTTTGGGGTATCTTATTCAATTTTACAGCATTTAAAAAACAAATTGAAGTGGTTTTGAAATAGTATTGAGTAAAACTTGACATATACCAGTCTGTGATTATCCATCAACATACTTTCCTTAAATGTTTGTCTAAATAATTCCTGATTTCTGGTTTTCTAACTCAAACAGTAGGTATAATTTACTATAAATGCATTTTATTGAATATGAATTCCAACAATAACTGTAAAACTGAAGTTAGTAGTGTTGAAAATGTCAAAAAAGGGACAGAAACGTAAGAAAAGTAAAAAACATTGACAAACAAACAACCTCAACTGGATGTCTGTGTATTATCCTCTGCTACACAGATTTATTTTACACATAAATAAGTGATGATTGGACTCACATAAACCCCAGCACTGTCATCCCAGTTAAATGCACCATGACAGTTTCACTCTGCAGGGAAGACTTAATCAGGTGAGGTAATTTATCCATGGTGTGAGAACAGGGACATCTCTGTGGTTGAAGATGAGCGTTATTGGCAGCACTCCCAGCCCTGTCACTCAGCCACAAATCTACAGTGAGGGGGGCAGCTGTCCATCAACGCTTGACTTTCCAGTTTGTCAGCGTCTGAGGAAATGCAGAATTGGTTGTGTGTGACAGCTATGTTAGAAACTTTGGAATTTGAAGGAAAAAGGAACGGCGCTGTTAATTGAAGCAGCCGTTTTCTCGAATCAGCTCATCCGTAGCGGTGCTTCGAAACCTGACCGTCTGTCAGATCCGAGCCATGATTCATCTCTCGGTCGCCGGCTAATTGAGATCACAGCTCTGATAGGGTTTAAAGAGAAGTTGCAGAGAATGTTTAGCACTTTGTAGAAGACATCCCAAATGGCAGGTCTAACGCCGCCAATTTGCAAAGGTCAAAGCAGTGGCAACGCGTCAAAGCATTGCCCGGTCAGTCTGTCAATTTTAATGAACATCCTGACCTTAAACAATGGGAGTAAGTCAGTCTAAGCATTATTTTCAAAAGGAGCCTTCATATGTGCATGGTAGAGGGGAAAGAAATGAAGGTGAGCTATTCATTGTTGACAATGAATCAACTCAGCAAAACAATTCATCAAAGTTGTTTAGCCTCTCTCATCAGCTCTCTGGAGTATTGTCCCTCTGCAGAGGAAAATGTATCAAATATGACAAGCCCCACACTCATTTGTAGGTATTCAGACAAGAATAAAGCATTAATGCCAACAACAAAGTAAAGTTGTATTTCTCGCCTATCCCTGTAACAATTTGACATACTGTATCCCATACTTGTACTTTTTTTTTTTTTTAAACAAGCCAATGCAGCAGTTGTTTCTGTGCTTCACACAGTGGATTTACTGAAGTTGTTTTCACTGGATTACTGAGCTGAAAAGCTTGATGATGAGCTGATGTTAATCCCTTTTTGTGTCACTACAACACAAACACTTCTTATTTTGTGTTCTAACTACAAGTCACATGCTGTTGCAATTATAAGTCAAGGCAGTGCCTTTGCTCCGCCTCCGGATTCGCTGCTTGCTTGAAGCTTTTTCGAGAACTGCTCATCCAAACGACTTTACATTAGACGCTGAGCTTCCTTGAGTCCTGAGCACAGTCAGCTCAAAGTGATTTGTAATTTCTACCTCTACTGAAGAGTAGTCATGCTGACTGAATAGCACCTGCAGTATTCTTACCTTAGGTTAGATTTGCAGAGCACTGCTAGCATGAGTACACCCCCATATTGCAAAGGGTGCATTGGATATTCTGTCAGATGGGACAGTTTGGTATTGGTCCCAACTGGGCTACTTTTTGATTGGGTTGGTAAAAATGGTTGTGATGGATAAAACCTTTAGTCATATTTTAATAAATCAGCTGGTTCACTATCATTTTCATTGACACATACTGACATGGCCGACACAACCATATCTACTGTAAGTCAATTTAAAATATTTAACCCTCATGTTGTTCTTGGGTCAAATTGACCGGTTTTCCTATATCAGTGTTCTTTTTAATAACCCAAAATAACATGATTGATTCCACACATCGCTCTTTGGCAAGTACAGATATCAACTTTTATCAATTTCGGGGCGTCTTATTCAATTTGATAGCATTTGGAGAAACAAATTTAAATGTTTTTGAAATAGTATTGAGTAAAAGTTGACATATTCCAATCTGTGATTATCCATCAGCATACAGTACATCGCTTTAATTTTAGTCTCAATAATTCCTAATTTCTGCTTATCTAACTCAAAAATCATCTATAATTTCCAATAAATTAGGTTTATTGACCATGAATTCCAAAAATCACTATAAAACTAAAGTATATAAGTGAGTGTTACATAGTGTTGTCAAAAACAAGTGACAAACATTGAAAAAAACATCCAAATTGTTGAAAAAAAGGATAAAAACATAAGAACAATTTTTGATTTTAATGATTGGAAGACAACACAAGGGTTAAATCAGTTTAAGTCTCTGACTTGGATTCCTAAAGTTGCGTAAAGCAATACATGCGTACAGGTGGATCCAAGATTTTGTGACAATGTGGAATCGGTCACATTGACCGTGGCAATGATTGACCATAGGAGAGAAGAAGTCTGTTCTTTGAGCCACTCTGACTGCAATCTGTAAGAAAGACCAGACGGATCACGGTGCCCAGAACGCGCTGAATTCAAAAAGCATGAAACAGCTTTTAGCGTCCCTCAAATCTGGCACACCGGCATGTTGGAGTGGACTGAGTTGTCTGCCTCACCACAGGCTCACTGACTTCATGAATGGTGTCACTAACCATCTGTGACACCTAACTGAGATTTGGAGAGCTCTAGTCTACGATGTATTGTATGTTTTACAATGAAACTCAATTATATAATACAATGAAATACCTCTCAGTTGATCAATTACTAGGCTATCTCTGTGGTTTGAGATATTTCAATCAATATCTGGGAACTCTCTCCCAATGGACCTCAAAATGCACCATACAGTCAGTAGACATGTAGTAACTGTCTGACTTCATATTTCATACTTCGAGGAACGTGCAGTAGTCTTAGTTGGTCCTATTTTATTATGGCACCAAATGATCAGATGTTTGAGTCTAATTATTTTGAATTAATTGGTCTTATTCTTGCCTTCAGCAAATTAAGTGATTAAGCTGATCTAATGAAAAAACAGCATTCTCCCCACTCTTCTCCATACCCTATTAACCTCCTGATTACCATTGTAATGATGTTTGGTATGAAGAAATGTTCATTATGAGATAAGTGTCTGGAATTACTGTCACTGAAAATGACAATGACTATGAGGTATTAGCCAAGAGTTAAGACAAAGACATCTGATGGGGAGATCTTTGTGCAGCGCTAGTTGCTTCAGGTCTAGAAAATTATTAGTAATCTGGAACGTATCATGAAGTTAAAGGCATGCTACAATTTTCCACGTAAAGGCTGTCGTTTCAATTTCACAAATAATCACCGGGACTGATGGGATATTTGAGTTGGGAATGGCTGCAGCCTGGAGACCTCCCATCTCATATCCTCCCAGCTGCGTGCTGTCCACAAGATTCGACTTTTCAAAATAAAAGCTTGCGTCTAGTCCACTATGTTTTTCTACATGGGTGTTTTGGATATTTTCAAACTAAACAGTACGGAAATCATGCTAACAAAAAAAAAAAGTCTTAGAGCTAGCAAAGCAGTTTTGTATGTATGTGCGGGCGGGTTTTATTCAGTTTGGGAAATCCCATTGTCTCTACAAAGTGTGACATCATGAGAGGCTACACGGCTCTCGGCGGGACAGTTCAGCAACGCAAGGACACATAGTTCGAGTGCAACAAAGGTTTTAATAAAGTTCAGGGGAATTAATACAAAATTAGCACTCAGAGATCGAATAGTTAACTTAAGAAAAAGGTTGCTCTTGCAATAGTCCAAACTTAAACAGTGTCTCTTCAAATCCTAACTCAAATAGCCGAGCCCCCTCTGCTCGGTCGCCTTCTGGCAATAAGTCTTTCTCCTTACTTTTAGGCAGCGTCGCCACCCGTGGTCCGTCTATTTGTCCGTAGTCCAGTCTATTAATCCTTCCCATGGAACGCGCCACTCTGCAACTCTGTAGCTCTTTTTCTCCACTCCAGCTCCTCTGTTGGCTATATGCTGCCCTTCAGCTCATCAGGCCCTCATTGAGCTCAGGTATGCAGGGATCCCATGTGCTCGAGAGGTGGCGTTCTCGATTTCACCAGCAGATGGTGCCAAAACGGCCCGTGACTGCAACCATCTCCTGGGTACATAGTGGCCCTCCAGGACGCAGCCTCTCATGACGTCACAAAAGCTACAGCTAACAGCTCACTGACTAAACAGGGAGGGGCCCATCTGCTAGCGATGGGGGCCAAGACAGAGATCTACAATGAGCTACATGGAAAAATAAGGACCAAACAAGCCACTTTGAAATGTTGTTGTTTTCATGCATACAAAAGTTTGGTGACCTTTCCACCAAAGTTGGCTGATCGTGCCCTCAACAAAGAATAAAAAGACATGACCCTTCCCTATTTTTTGCTCCGGCGGTCTATTCCATACATACTGAACAGTCCCTTAACCAAGGTTAGTCGTCTGCTGTAGTTTTACTGGTCACCTTGCTATTTTATAGTTGTATCAGGTAGATGCCTGCTTAGTGCAACTTTAAATTCTCCCATGTGCTAATCTATTAACACCACAGCTGTTGAAAGACTGACCAGCCCCATTTGACATGCTAGCTAACGTTAGCTAAAATTAGCCCGTGGTAGCAAGACTGCGGTTAGATTTTTGTAGTCGGCTGTGCAGTTCGGGACTACAAATACAAAAATCAATTTGCTTCTTCTTGAACACATTCAGCCAGTTGGAACAGAAGAACAGACCAGAATAGGCGTGTTTAGTAAGCAGTATTTAATGGCTGCATTCCTACACTTATAAAATGTAGTTCAATGTGGAAGTGATCCAAGCATTCAGAATGCGTCACTCAGATTGAGTAACGTAACACGTTACAAATGATATTTTTACACAGCATTCTGGTATTCCGAACACATATACTGCAAAAAAGCCTTGGGAAGAAACTTGTTTTGATGGAACATGCACATGCACGTAGGGAAGTGCGCTCTGGAATTAAAATGGCTATTGAGTGTGTGTGATGAATTTTTTATAAAAAATAACTGAAAGATAAATGTTATCTGATTGAAATGAGGAATATCCGGCTGAAAAATTAGGGACATCCGGCTAAAAAATGAGGGAAATCTGGCTGAAAAATGATGGACATCCAGCTGAACTTCTGGCTGCACCGGAACAATCCTGTACATAAAATGTTGTTGATATACACTCACCGGCCACTTTATTAGGTACAACTGTCCAACTGCTTGTTAACACTTAATTTCTAAGCAGCCAATCAC
>NC_048408.1:1471355-1474622 GCF_013103735.1 Etheostoma cragini
GGCAGTTCTGAAGGCAAAAGGGGGTCCAACCCGTTACTAGCATGGGGTACCTAATAAAGTGGCCGGTGAGTGTAGACTACGCTCACAGAAACTTAATACAATAACAGGCTTTTCTTTGTAGTTCCAACAAAACCTGTTGCTGCACATGTCCAATCTGTCCCTAGTTTTTTATATGACGTGCACCTTGTTCTGGCAAAACCGGTTAAAAAATCTAGCATTTCAACAAAGCCTGCTAGATAAAGCCTTGCTTTATTGGACTTTTTTTGGATTTATGAGGACTATGATTAACTGCTCCTCAGATCTGTGTCTTTCATACATGTCCTCATTTTTGCAAAGACATCTTGGGTACCCCAGGAACCGAGTGATAAAATCCCTCTTCCAATATGAAATGATCACCATAAAAAAAATGTAAGACTTGCATTTCTTGCAGTTCTTACTTCTGTCATTTGAATACATCCTCTAATAACAATAATAGTTGTAATTGTAATTGTAATTGTTTTTCCAGTTTTTAAGCGCAATATTAAAAAGCATCTCTTTAGAATTAATTTCCAATGTAGACCATGAGGTTAGGAGAGGAAAAAACATAAGTGGGATTGCAAAGTCTCTCTTCTGAGAGGGTCGTCTTTGTTGTCCCTGTCCTAAATACAGGGGACCATAAAATAGAGACAGAAAGAGTTGAAAGCTGTGCATTATCACTCCATGGCTGCAGACTTCTCTCCCACTGTGCCAGGTTGGGGTCACCTGGGGGTGAGGAGTGACATCCTCTCAAATGGCATCATTTTGCTGAACATGCTCACAGGGTATGTGATATTTCACAGGTCAGTGCCCATAATAAGGGCCCAGCTCTCTCGCAGAGACCCAACTGATGTTTGTGACCTTTTGCAATTGGACTTGGTATTTCCCTCAAAACCTCGTCAGCCTGGGCTCGCCGGAACTTTCCAAAAGCACTTCTGTGAAAGTGCTCTGGAGAGGATAAGATTGACACAGCTACTGTAGGCTGTCCTAAAATGAAAGAAAAAAGTGAATGGTGTGAGTTATAATAGCAACCATAGCTGTGTGTATTAAAGGAAAATGCCACAATTTATTGAAATACGGCTTATCACGGTCTCCCCTAGCTGTAGATGGGGAACAAACACATTTTTTTTCTCAGTGCATGCATCATTTTAGTCCAGTGCAACACCGCCGCTAGTTAGCTTAGCGTAGTGAATGGAACCCTATGTTGCCAATTAGCATGTTGTGAGTAAAAGTGAGCCAACAAAAGAACAATAATTACTTCTTTTAAGATTAGACAATTTCCTAGGCAGATATTAGTGCTCTCTGCTCCCATGTAGCAGTGCTTCGGCTGTGCTTCCACCGAATATAGTCCCAAGTTAATATCTGCCTAGGAAATCATCTAGTCTTAACCTGCATTGCTATTTGCACTCGTTATATTTGAACATATAAGTAATTAGGTTGTTGTTTTTTTAGTTGTGTTCCTTTAACTACAGTATAGTTAGAGCTGCACTTAAATGCTTATGCTTATATTAAAGGTTATATTTGGAATTTTTCAACATTGACACTATTTTCCAATGCATTGATGTCATTGTAACTGGAACAAATTGGCCCATTAACTGGCAGCAGCGAACCAGGCTGGAATGCAGTCCTATAGGCCAAATGTGCATTGGCAATATTGTCCAATACAAATGTTGTTTTTGTCGCTGACAGACTCAGATTATTATTTTAAGTCTCTTGCAAAATCCTTAGAGTTCAGGAGTTCATTAGAGAGTAAGATCATTTTTGTTTAACCAGAAAACAGCTCCAAAATTACCATCACCAAACTCACCAGACTCCATGTAAATAATAACTACTTTTAGCGTATATAGAGCAGCATATCTCCACCAGACTCCATGTAAATAATCACTACTTTTAGCATGTATATAGCAGCATCTCTCCACCAGACTCCATGTAAATAATTACTACTTTTAGCGTGTATAGAGCAGCATATCTCCACCAGACTCCATGTAAATAATCACTACTTTTAGCATGTATAGAGCAGCATATCAGCATTTTTGAGAGACGAGCGAGAAAATGGCTACGACAGAGGAGAATTTTGACAGCGAGGGCAGTGACGTTGAGATGGAAGATAGTGAGAAGTTTGGGAGGGAGGATGTCTTCATCATAATCTACCACTTCCTCTGTCGGAGCCATTTTCTCGCTCGTCTGGTTGATTGACATGATTTTCAGCAAACTATGGTACATTTTGGTGGTCACATGGCTTTAAATAGCCAACAAGACCCGCCTCATGTGTAGTTGAACCAATGACATCATGAACAGACTGACGAATACAGAATGCTGCGCCATGCAGCAGCCGGCAGGAGGTTCAGAGTTGCGCAACGCAGTAACCGGCGTTAGATGTAATGTGTTGGCGCGAAGCATCCGGCAAAGATTGGTTAAGAGTTTATTTCAACCAAACTAGAGCGGTGATTGTTGGAACAGTGGAAAGACTTACAAAGATGTATTTTGTGTTTCATATCTGTGACTTTAGATTGTTTTTGATGATCAAATTTAGTTTAGATAACACTTTGTTTGGTTTTGTTTTTTCAACTTTAGAATTTCATAGATTGGGCCCTGTAGAATCATTCAATGTGAACATAATTGCATGATGATAGAGCAAAAATAGAAACAAAATAAATCAGTTTGAACTTTTTTCATGGGCATAGGTGCTCATATAAGTCAAAAAGACTAACACAAGACATACAGTTGTTTGAAAAAGTGTTTGCCCCCTTCCTCATTTCCTGTTCCTTTGCATGTTTGTCACACTTAAGTGTTTCGGAACATCAAACCAATTTAAACAATAGTCAAGGACAACACAAGTAAACACAAAATGCCATTTGTAAATGAAGGTGTTTATTATTAAAGGTGAAAAAAAATCCTAACCATCATGGCCCTGTGTGAAAAAGTGCTTGCCCCCCTTGTTAAAAACATACTATAACTGTGGTTGTCCACACCTGAGTTTAATTTCTCTAGCCACACCCAGGCCTGATTATTGCCACACCTGTTTAATCAAGGCATCACTTAAATAGGAGCTGCTTGACACAGTAAGGTCCACCAGAAGATCCTTAAAAGCTACACATCATGCCGAGACACAAAGAAATTCAGCAACAATTGAGAAAGAAAGTAATTGAGATCTATCAGTCTGGAAAGCCATTTCAAAGCTTTGGGAATCCAGCGAACCACAGTGAGAGCCATTATCCACAAATGGCAAAGACATGGAACAGTGGTGAACCT